>NW_007256071.1:358071-363402 GCF_000164805.1 Carlito syrichta
AGAATCCAACTCAAAAAAAAAAAATGCTTTCTGTAAAGCAGCTAATACTTTAAAATGAAGAAAAATACCTTATTTGTTGACAGTAATGCAATTTTTTTTTTTGAGTTAGAGTCTCAATCTGTCACCCAGACTGGAGTGCAGTGGCACTCTCAGGGCCACTGCAGCCTTGACCTGCTGGGTTCCAGCGATCTTTCCTCCTCAGCCTTTCATGAAGCTGGAACCACAGGCATGCGCTACAATGCCCAGTCTATTTTTTGATTTATTGTAGAGATGAGGTCTTACCAAATTGCCTAGGCTGGTCTTGAATCCCTGAGCTCAGGCAATCCTCCTGCCTTGGCCTCCCAAAGTGCTGGGATTACAGGCTAGAGCCACTGTTGCCCAGCCAATACATTTTTTTGGTAAGTTTAAAGAATAAGGTGAATTTTAAAATACAGTATCTCACTGAAGGACATAAAACAATATCTGCCCAAATGAAAAAATATCCCATATCCCTGGATGAGAAAATCACTTGTAAAACACTGTAGCCAGGCATGGTGGCACCCACCTACGGTCCCAGCTACTTGGGAGGCTGAGGTGGGAGGATCCCTTGAGCCCAGGAGTTCAAGCCTACAGTGAACTATGATCATGCCACTGTACTCCAGCCTGGGTGAAGCCCTGTTTCTTAAAAACAAAAAAAGGCCAGGTGGTGGCTCACGCCTGTAATCCTAGCTTTGGAAGGTAGAGGTGAGAAGATTGCCTGAACCCAGGGATTCGAAACCAGCCTAGTCAACTTGGCAAGATCTTGTCTCTACAACAAATAAAAAAATTAGCCAGGCACGGTGGTACATGCCTGTGGTTCCAACTACTTGCGAGGCTGAGGCAGAAGAATCACTGAGCCCAGCAGGCCAAGGTTGCAGTGGTCATGAGCATGCCTCCATGCTCCAGCCTGGATGACAGAGTGAGACTCCAACAACAACAAAAAAGGAAAAACATTTTTGAAAAATTACTAAGGACACCAAAACGTAGTCTGAAACCACTCGGAGTTGCAAGGATCCAGGAATAGAGGAGAGAGAACAGAAGAGAGCCCCTGAGCAGACCCTCCTGAGAATTTAGCACAGGACATGGTGGCACCATCGCTGGGGCGGGGTCCCTTAGTAAATGATGCTGGAATCACTGTGGGAGAAGGAAGAAAATTGGACCTCAATCCCTAGGTGTGAAATAGACCCCACAAAGATCACACTTTGAGGTGAGCAATATCGCAATGTGAGAATCACACATGACACTATCCACACAACTTAGAGCCGAGGAAGAGAGCTAGAGCCAATACAAATCCAGAAGATGCAATCAAAAGACAAAAATATTCAACCAGAATGGTAACTGCATGGTCAAAAAAATGTCAAAAATATCAATAGACAAATGAAAGATTAATATTTGCAAGGCATATGAAATACCAGAGATTGATTATCTTACAAATTGATACCAAATAATGACCAAATAATTTTTAAGGAGTCAAAGGACACAAAGAAGAAATAACAAAGGTAAAACTAAATGATCTCCCTACAAATGAAGAGTGCCCAGCCTTTCTAGGAGTCAGGGAAACACAGATTTAAATGACAATAAAATATCGCTTTAAACTCAATGCATTTTTGAAATTTAAAGAGTGATATTAGCTGGTAAAGATGCGAGGAAGAAGGTATTCCTAGACAAGGCTAGAAATGAGAGGTCTGCATCTGGGAGAGTAACCTGGCGATGTCTATTACATGATTTCAATTCCAGTCCGGGAATCTATCTTACAGAAATAAAAGCATTCGCATAGAAGTAGGTATGCTGCAGGAATATGTCGTTGGGGGGGGGAAACTAAAAATGAAGTCATGGCCTTCAATAAACTATCGGTTTAATAAACTGTGAATCTTCCAAACAAGGAAACATCATGTCCCATTAGAAAGAATAAGTTTAAGGAAAGAGAAAAGGTTGAATGAATGATAGACTGGAGGAATAAATGAATGCATTGATGGATAGATAGGTAGATAGATAGATAGATAGATAGATAGATAGATAGATAGATAGACAGACATAGATAGATGATGGATGGATGACAGAGATTTAGATAGGTAGATAGATAGATAGATAGATATGGATAGATTGACTGACAGACAGACTGACTGACCGACCGACCAATGATAAAACAACCTGAAACAACGATGGTAGATTCCAAGTGGTCAGTATATGACAGCTGAGGAGTTTGTTGACTGGAACAGACTGAAGGTGGTTCCATTATGAACTGCTAGTAAAAAAGCTAAATGTGGGTTAGCACACGATATGACCCCACTTTTCGTAAAACAAGCAATGGGAAAACACTACAAAAACCAAATTAATGAAATTTCCTATGTATAAAGAAGTACCACTAAAAGATATATAAGGCTTGGCGTAGAGGCTCACCCCTGTAATTCCAATATTTTGGGAGGCGGAGTCGAGAGGGTTTCCTGACCCCAGGGCTTCGAGACCAGCCTGGGCAATTTGGTGAGACTTCATCTCTACAATAAATCAAAAAAACTAGCTAGGCATGGTGACACACGCTTGTAGTTCCAGCTGCTTGGAAGGCTGAGGCAGAAGGATCACCTGAGCCCAGCAGATTGAGGCTGCGGTGGCCATGAGCGTGCCACTGCACTCCAGCCTGGGCAACAGAGGGAGACCCCCAACTCAAATAAACAAATAAGTAAAACTGAAGAATAGAAAGAGGTATCATACCGTCGAATAGAGGACTGCATGGCTGAGGCCATGTGGCCTAAACAGAAAGGGACTCCTCACAGTCCTGGAGCTGGAAGGTCGAGACCAGGTGTCGCAGGGCGTGTTTCTCCGGCACCTCCCTCCTTGGCTTGCAGATGGCCACCCCCCGCTGTGTCCTCTCGTGACCATTTTCTCTGTGTACATTGGTCCCTGACAGCTCTTTCGATATGCAACTCTCCTCTTCTTACGAGGACACCAGGCAATGGACTGAGGCCCACCCCTCAGGGCGTCATCCTACCCGAACCACCTCTTTAAGGCCCTGTCTCCAAACACAGTCACTTTCTGAGACCCTGGGGTCAGGGCTTCACCATATGGATTTTGGGGAGCAGGGGTGCACAGGTCAGTCCACAACAAGGACTCGGGATCATAAAGGTGTTAGTCTCCCTACGTTGATTTATAAATGGCATGTCACTAATAAAAATATTACGAGCAGGCTTTTCTGTTGTGCTGTGTTTTGCTTTGTGGGAAGTAGGCAGGCATTTGATTCTAGGAGTCCTGAGGAGAAATAAACAAGCAAGAGTAGCCAGAAACAAACAAAATACATATGAGAAGAGGATGGATTATAAAGCCATAATAATTAAAATCTTGTGGCCTTACCACAAAAACAGACAAACCATTGTAATGCTACAGAAAGCACAGGGAAAAGGACACACACTGTGGCTCACGCCTGCAGTCCCAGCATGTTGGGAGGCCAAGGCAGAAGGATCACTTGAGACCAGGAGCTCTAGACCGGCCTAGACAACATATTGAGACCTTATTTCTAAAAAACAAAAACAAAGCCGGGCTCGGTGGCTCAGCCTGTAATCCCGCGCCTTTGGGAGGCTGAGGTGAGTGGATTGCCTGAGCCTGCGGGTTCGAGACCCGCCTGGGCAGTGAGACCTCATCTCTACAATAAATCAAAAAATCAGCCGGGCGTGGTAGCGCGTGCCTGTAATTCCGGCAACTCGGAAGGCTGAGGCGGAAGGATCGCCGGAGCCCAGTGGGTCGAGGCTGCGGTGGCTGGGAGCGGCCGCTGCACTCCAGTCTGGGCGACAGAGTAAGACTCCAACTCAAAAAAAAAGAAAAGAAAAGAAAACAAAACAAAACAAAAAAAACAAAAACCGAAGCATAGCAGGCAGCCTAAATATATGTGGGAATATAATATACGATAAGTATGACATCTCAGAGAAATTACGGGCAACTCTTCAATAACAAAAACAAGCAAAATTATCTTGAAAAATAAAATAAAATGAGATCTATATTTCACAGCTTACATCAACATTAATTTCCTTTTTTTTTTTTTTTTTTTTAATTGGAGTCTCACTCTGTCACCCAGGCTGGAGTGCAGGGGCATGCTCACGGCCACCGCAGCCTCCACCTGCTGGGCTTAGGCGATCCTTCCACCTCAGTAAGTTGCTCAGGTTGGTCTCAAGCCATGGGCTCAGGCAGTCCTCTCACCTCGACCTCCCAGAGTGCTGGGATTATAGGCGTGAGACCCCGCCCACCCCAAGAAAAATTTCAAATGACAAAGATGCAGACCTTAAAAATTAAAATAAAAAATTCGGTGGACAAATTTATTTATAACATGGGGAGGGGAAAGATCTAATTCAAAAGCCAGAACCATAAAAGGAAAAAAAAAAAAAAAAAAAGATAAACACAGCTCCATTGTTAAAGCAAAAGATAAATGACAAACCGGGGGGGAAAAGTATCTACAGCTCATCACAAAGACTGGTCTCCACAATAAAGTACTCCTAGAAAAGGACTCAGAAAAGAGGAAGAACAGCAGGTAACAAAGAAAATAAAGGAAAGACGCAAGCACACAATTCACAAAGAGTTTGGGTGGCTCTTACCAAGGGAAGAGGCACAGCCTCACACGTGATGGGGAGGAACGCAAACCAAGATCACACAGAATCGCCACTCTTCACTTGTCACAGCGGCAAAATCCCAAATGCGTAACAGCACGTGCTGCCACTGAAGCCACGGAAGGGTACGGGCCCCCACCACAGCCACAGGGATGGACCCACTGCGATGCCAAGGAGGCCACCGGGCAGGGCGAGCAGAGTTGGTCTGCAACCCGTCAACCCCACCCCAGGAGTCGATCCTGCAGGGACCACTGCACACCCGCAAAACAACAACTGGGCAGTCTCTGTAATAATAAAACATGGACAACCCAAGTATCCTCGTTAGGGGACTGGGAAATAGAATTTGGTGCAACAATACAATTGCAATGCTATGTAACTATTTAAAGAGAGACAAGCCGGGCTGGGTGGCTCAGCCTGTAATCCTGCGCCTTTGGGAGGCTGAGGTGAGTGGACTGCCTGAGCCCGCGGGTTCACTGGGCAACTTGGTGAGACCTCATCTCTACAATAAATCAAAAATTAGCCGGGCGTGGTAGCGCGCGCCTGTAGTTCCAGCTACTCGGAAGGCTGAGGCGGAAGGATCGCCGGAGCCCAGTAGGCGAGGCTGCGGTGGCCGGGAGCGGCCACTGCACTCCAGTCTGGGTGACCGAGTGAGACTCCAACTCAAAAAAATAGATAAATAAATAAATAGAGACAAAGCGGGGGATGGGGGGAGACAGGAGGAGAG
>NW_007256071.1:363971-389984 GCF_000164805.1 Carlito syrichta
TGGGGAGGGGGCAAGGGATAGGGAGGGGCGGAGACAAGGAGCGAGAGTGGGAAGAGGAGACAGGGTAGAGAAAGAGAGGGGTAGGGGGAGACATGCGGGACGGAGAGAGGAAGGGAGAGATGCGAAGGAGAGAGAGTGAGTCTCACCCTGTCACCCAGCCTGGCGTTTGGCGGCACAGTCACGGCTCCACACAGCCTCCAGCTCCTGGGCTCAAGTGATCCTCCTGCCTCAGTCTCCTAAATAACTGGGACTACAGGGGCCCACCATCTTGCCCGGTTTCTTTCTTTTTTCTTTTTTTGGTAGAGAGGGACATTTACCGTGTTGCTCAGGCCTGTCTTGAACTTCCAGCCTAAAGCAACCCTCCCATCTCAGCTTCCCAATGGGTTGGGATGACAGGCAGGAGCCACCACACCCTGCAGGTAAGAAAATTCCAGCCTATATTCCCAGCACTTTGGGAGGCTGAGCCCAGGAGTTCAAGACTAGCCTGGGCAACGAATTGAGATGCCATCTCTACAAAAAATAGAAAAATTAGCCAGGTATGGTGGCAGGCACCTTGAGTCCCATCTACTCGGAGGCTGAGCCAGGAGGATCGCTTAAGCCCAGGTGTTGGAGGCTGCAGTGAACCATGATTGTGTCACTATACACTTCAGCCTGGGTGACAGGGAGACCCTGCCTCAAAAAAGAAAAATACACATACATACACATATTTTTTCAAGAAAGTTCCCAATAAATTCAAAAGATTATGTATGCTTCAAAAATAAAAGCCCAAGGTATAGATCTTACCTGTGGGAAGGACACATAATCTCTGCTTTAGAAAGAAAACATAACAATCAGAAGTATGGATACGCTCATTAAGAAAGGGATTTTGGGTAACCCCTTCAGGTCCCCTCCTACTGTGGGAGCTCTCTGTCCTCTCGATAAATTCTGCTTTCAAAAAAAAAGGAATTTTTTTCTTACTGAAAACATCTGAATACATCTGTTAGTAGGAATATCAGGCCAGGTCTGGTAGCTCAAGTCCATAATCCCAGCATTTTGGGAGGCCGAGGCAAGAGGATTGCCTGAGCCCAGGAGATCAAGACCAGCCTAGGCAACTTGGCGAGACCTCATCTCTAAATTATTAAAATTTTAAACATTGAATTCTGAATTCAGTTGTATTTTTGTTGTATACTGTACTTTGACTCTCTTAAAAACCTCTGACACTCAGGATAGAAAACAGAACCCGTTTGATGTCTGAGTACAGTTTCAAGTCACGTGAAACCTTCTTTCAGTAATTCCACGGCCAAAGACGATGCCTACGGTGAAGACTGATGGATGGTTTAGAGACGCATTTGTCCCTTGTGACACTGGATGACACCGACAGGGTTCATGATTCCCTTCTCAACTGTTCCATGTGTCGGGCTCTCAGAGCTTATGAGGTTTTCAACACGGACCTTTCTGTATCTAAAGTGACCCATCGCCTTCTGCACAGTAAATGACCCCGAAATCAGTGAATCACCTCCACGTGACGGTGGCAGGGCGGAGCCCAGCAGACACCCAGGGGACCAGGTGTGCCTGGCAGGGCCTGGGCGCGAGCAACATCCAGCATCTGGAGATCCAGAGCTTCCTGTCTCTAGATGGAGGACAGTAAGAGCAGAGGACTGCTGGGGCCGTGGAAGGGTTACGTGAGATGGGTCAGGCACCTCATGTTGTGTCTGGGCTTCAGTGCCGTAAAAACTCGTTTTTGTTTAAAATGTATTTTTGGCATCACCACTCATATATGAGAGAAAGGATCCCATCCATGAAGAAACCGAGCTCAGGTGTGACTCAAAACCGATTTATCACAGTCATGATCTCTTAGAGGACTGTAAGGGATTCTACCTTAGCTGTACGGATTGCAGGGTCAAGTTGTTTTAAATAATTTTCTGGGGTTTTTTGTTGCTGTCGTTGTTTTGAGACCAGGTCTTGTTCCATCACCCAGGTTGGAGTGCAGTGGCACAATCATAGCTCACTGCAGCCTTGAATTTTGGGGCTTAAGGGATCCTCCTGCCTCAGCCTCCTGAGTAGCTGGGGCTACAGGCGTGCACCACCACACTCAGCTAATTTTTTTTTTTTTTCTGTAGAGAAGACGTTTCACTATGTTGCCCAGGCTGAGCTTAAACTCCTGGGCTCAAGTAATCCTCCTGCCTCAGCCTCCCAAAGTGCTGGGATGACAGGTGTGAGCCATCAGGCCTGGCTAACTTATTTATTTATTTTTGTGTGAACATTGTGATTGGCAAGTCGTTTCTGAATCCTAGCCCTGACTAATTTTTTAAGTTGGTTTGTACAAACGTATTGAGCCCTGTGGTCCTTTCGGCGGTTGGTTGTTTTTATTTACTTAAGTCTGGTGAAACAAAAGAGAACCCTCACAGCATGGGAGAGCCATCTTAATTCCAAGACGCAAAGAGAGCTCTTGGAAATAAAAGTCACGTGTAAGGCCTTTTCAGCACAGGCACACGTGAGACCTGAACACATCTCTCTTCTCACAGCAACCCTGGATCCGGTGGTGCCACAGGGCTCGGGGTAGGGGTAGGTGAGGGGCCACCACATCCTGGCTCTGAGACCTCAGCTGGAGGTCAGGATTATCATAAGAACCCTGTGACAGATAAGCTTGTCACTGCCCAATGTCCTTGTCGAGGCTGCAGTGGGAGGCAAAAGCCGTGGAGACCTAATGCTGCTTACTGTCGATTGCTGTCAGATGCTCCCTGACCTCCCTCCCTGCTTGGTTCCGGCTGCTGTCGCCTGCCAAGCCAGCCAGGCAAGCGTTCTGGGCCTTAGCTAGCCCAGGCCCCTCTCATGAATGGAACCATGGTCAAAAGGCTGCAAATCCTGCAAAAGAAGCCCTGTTGGACACACTGGACTGAAGGTCATGCTGGAGAGTGCCCAGGTCTCCCTGAGGATGCAGGGGTCCCACACAGAGTGTTCTGAGTGCTGGGGACTAGGGAGACTCCCAGGAGTACAGCGAACCCACCAGTGTCTTCATACAGATCTCTTTTTATGATTACGCTGCGAAAATCAAGTGTGAACAGGAGAATACACAATTCCACCACACAGATTATATTCCTCCCAAATGAACGCAATGCATTTTCTGGCTTGTCCCAAGAATTCGCATATAATTTCAATGATCAGATCAATGGCATTAAACACAAAACGTGTCATCTCTTTACTCCAAAACGCCGGTCCTTGTTCTAAGTAGACTCAGCTCAAGCCACTGCTTTTAACACCAACTATCCTCAGATAACAAGGCCCTCCTATAGCCTATGTTGGAGAGTTTTATTAAACGAGTGTTGCTGGGATGACGTCACGTGGAAGGACGACCAGCCAACACAGTCTGCATCCTTCTGGACCATGTTGCTACCAGAAAGTTCTGCCCACACCGGCCCACCTCAGCCCCTCTGGCAACTCTCAGTTGCTTGACCTAAAGATCCAGACACCTGATCTCAGCCCTTAAGGCCGGCCACAGACTCCACATATTCCCGCCTTCAATCCCTCAAAGACCTTTCCCTCCATGCCGGCTTCTTACGAAAATGAAAGGTGAGTTCCTCCCACAAGTCCAAGCCCGACACGATTTCTGTACAGTGAGAGTAAGGCTGGGCACGGTGGCTCATCCTGATATCCCAGCACTTTGGGAAGACGAGGTGAGAGGACTGCCTGAGCCTGGGGGTTCAAGATCAGCCCGGGCGACTTGGTGAGACCTTGTCTCTACAACAGATCACAAAAACTACCTGGGTGTGGTGGCGTGCCTCTGCAGTTCCAGCTACCTGGAAGGCTGAGGCAGAAGGATCCCCTGTGCCCAGCAGGTGGAGGCTGTGGTGGCTGTGAGCGTGCCACTGCACTCCAGCATGGGTGACAAAGAGTAAGCCTCTAACTCAAAAAAAAAAAAAAAAAAAAGTAATTCAAAGGAAAAAATCCTGGAGAAAATCACCAATGTAACATGTTGATTTCTGCATTATATAGAAAGGTTATAAACTGTGCTGAGCCCCTCCACACACACACGTATGCATGAATACATGCACACACATGCATGAACACGCATGTGCTAATACATGCACACTCACACGTGCTAACACACATACTCACAGGCACACCCTCACACACGCTCACACGTAAGCACCATAAGAGCAGAGACATGCACTGTGTGATTCGCAGATCACGAAAACGTAGAACCACAAAGGACAACTTGGAACATGGATCACAAGTTCAAATGCCTGCCCAGGCACACATTCTCCAGCACTGGGCATCATGGTGCCCTG
The DNA here is from genome assembly GCF_000164805.1 of Carlito syrichta. Classification (NCBI taxonomy): domain Eukaryota; kingdom Metazoa; phylum Chordata; class Mammalia; order Primates; family Tarsiidae; genus Carlito; species Carlito syrichta. The sequence continues at coordinate 368,240 of NW_007256071.1, forward strand.
GGGGATTCATTCCAGTCACAAGGAAGGGGGCATGGCCGGGTCATCTCACCTCTCAAGAGAGTGTAGAGGCCCAAGTTTTCATGTGAAGTGTGTAAAGTTGTACACATTTTAAAAATCATTACCATGACCAAAACATCGTACATTGGTGGGGGAGTGAAAATGGACATGACCCCAAAGGGAGGAATCAGGCGATATTTAGCCAAGTTGAATGTGCTTCTGCTCTTGACCCCGACCTTACGTCTACTACAAATGTGCTCCAGCCCAGCAGCATGAACTCACATGTGTACAGGATTTTACACAAGACTAGAAAGAGCCTGCGTGTTCTCCAGGAGGGTCTAACTGGACACAGCCTAGAATAGAAGATGACAGGATACGTCCGCACTTTCAGGAAAAAGACAGGTCTTTCCTGTCTCTGCCTCCCCCAGAGGCCAGCAGCAATGACAAACCAGCAACAGTGAGCACCCCACGCCCCCGCCGCGGACTCTAGATAGCATGTCTCAGTAGCAGGGGTCAGGGCTTGCTGGAGAAACTTGGACATCACGGCGGAAGTCAGAAATGTATGGGTCGGTCCCGGGATTTTCTGTCAAGACTGAAAGCAAAAGTGTTATTAAACAGGAAAAGGGTCAAACCGAAATGATGCAGAAACCCTCTCAATGGGTCCCCACTGGCCAGAGAAAGCAATTTGACCATCAGAAGAGAGAATAATGCCTGCAATATACCGAGGCTCACCAATCTATAAACCCTATGAGCATGTAACGGTACACACAGGAGGATACTCATCAGTCATGCCCTGAGGTCCCCAGGGTGCCAAATTATTACTAAGAAAATGAGAAGGAAGAGAACCAAGTACCAATGCTGCCTGTCCTGTGTGAACTATATTTTGGGGTGGCCAAATGACTGGTAAAGAAAAGCCACTCCTCATAAGAGAGTCACTGCTAACAAGGGCAGGAGTGAAAGAACTGGGAAACTGACATTCCAGTGCTGCAAGATGGTGCATCCACTAATCACCCATGGGTGCTGAAACTCTCAGGTGGAAAGTTGGGGTAGGATTTTTTCAGTGAATTCCTGATAGTAGACATCTTCATACATTTACCAGAGCAGACCTCTTAAAAGCCTATTATCACTCCAAAACTTAATAATTCCGCAGACTCTCAAGTATACAGTCAACACTCACATTTCTTTATCTAGCAAATATTTTTCTTAGTTTGTTGAAATCAAGACCAAATAAGACCCAGAAATTACTGTCAATCACAAGGCTCTCAAGTCGGTTTCACTCCTTGTTTTTGTTCTTTTTCTAGAAGAAAGATGTCTTGCTGAAGGAAAATGTTTTGTTGAGCTGCACACGTGTCGGACTTTGCTGATTTTTATCTGTGTGGTGTAATTTAACCTATTCCTTCTGATCCCGTATCTCTTTTTTGAGTCAGAGTCTCACTCTGTCTCCCAGGCTAGAGTGCAATGGTACGCTCACGGCCACGGCAGCCTCGACCTGCTGGGCTTAGGCAATCCTTCCGCCTCAACCTCCCAAGTAGCTGAAACTACAGGCATGTGCCACTATGCCTGGCTAATTTTTTTATTTATTGTAGAGATGAGGTCTCTCCAAGTTGCCCAGGCTGTTCGCGGACTCCCAGGTTCAGGCAATCTTCTCATCTCGGCTTCCTAAAGTGCTGGGGTTACAGGTGTGAGCCACTGCACCTGGCCCCTATATCTCTGTTGTTTTAGTTGGGGTCTCACTTTTCTTGCCCAAGCTGGAATGGATCATGGTCCACCACAGCCTTGACCTCCTGGGCTCAGGCAAGACTTCTGCCTCAGCCTCCAGAGTAGGTGGATGCCATCACACCCAGCTAGTTTTTTGGGGGGGTTTTTTGTTTTGCTTTTTGTAGAGATGGGTCTTGTTATGTTGCCCAGACTGGCCTTAAACTCCTGGGCCCAAGCAATCCTCTTGCCTTAGCCTCCCAAAGTGCTGGTATGACAGGTGTGAGCCCCATGCATCCCACTCTGCTCCTAGATTTCAATGAATGGGTTCATTGGGGGCTTGATTAGCATCAGGTTTAATTTCCTAGCAATGATATTTCTCAGGGGGCTCTTTGGTTCCGGCATCTTTGTAGGGAAAGCATGAAGAAGCCACAGGGCCACGGCCGTCTCTTAGAGCAGAATCCAAGGTGGTCCCCAGGCACTCCCTGGAAGCAGAGATCTTCCAGAAAAGCAGCTGGAGGGAGGGCGCCCTGCGCAGCAGAGGAACTCGCGGCTCTGAAGGGCTGGGGTGTCTGCACCTCACGGACAGGGGGACACGACAAGTCGCCCAGGACCAAATGCCAGTGGCCTCTGAGACTCAAGGGTTGAAGTCCCAACTCTCAGCGTGGCCGTATTTGAAGTACCGAGGTCATTAAGGCTCAGTGAGGTCACGAGGAAGGGACTCAAATCAGTAACTTTGTTTTTTTTAGAGATGGGGGTCTCACTATATTGCCTGGGCTGATCTCGAATTCCTGACCTCAAGGGATCGCCCTCCCTCCCCTTCCGTCTCCCTGTCTCCCTCTAGCGGCCAGGATTATAAGCACAAGCCACTGCACCAGCCTCAAATCAGTAACTTACAAAAATGAGAAGCAAGAGTACTTTTAACCTGCCTGACTTCAAGACTTAAAACTCCATAAATCGGCCGGGCTCGGTGGCTCAGCCTGTCATCCCGCGCCTTGGGAGGCTGAGGTGAGTGGATGGCCTGAGCCCGCGGGTTCGAGACCCGCCTGGGCAACTTGGTGAGACCTCATCTCTACCATAAATTTAAAAATGAGCCGGGTGTGGTAGCGCGCGCCTGTAGTTCCAGCTACTCGGGAGGCTGAGGTGGAAGCATCGCCGGAGCCCAGCAGGTCGAGGCTGCGGTGGCCAGGAGCGGCCCCTGCACTCCAGTCTGGGCGACCGAGTGAGACTCCGACTCAAAAAAAAAAAAAGACATAAATCAAAACACTTTGTCAGAAAGATAGTCATAGTGATCAATTAGACAGAATTCCCGAGTCCAGGAACAGACCCACCTGTTTTGTCGATTGGCTTTCCACATGATGTCAAGAAATCTCAATACAGAAAGGAAATCCTTTTCAGCAAATGGCGCTGAGTCAACCGGCTAGCCACATGAATCAGAAGGACTCTCCTGCTTTATGCCATATGCAGGTTCCATCCAGAACAGACCGTAGAGGCTATGGAAAATCCAAAACAATAAAGTCTTTAGAACAGGAAGAAAATCTAAGTGACAAGTCATGAACCATAAAGGAAAAGAATTAGCTGGATGCTTACTCTTTCACAGAGCCCATTTTTATTTTTTATGTTTATTTCTATTTTTTTTTTTTTTTTTTTGAGTTGGACTCTCGCTCTGTTGCCCAGGCTGGAGTGCAGTGGCACGCTCACAGTCACCACAGCCTTGACCTGCTGGGCTCCAGCAATCCTTCCGCCTCAGCCTACCAAGTAGCCGGAACTACAGGAGCTGGCTACCACACCCAGCTAATTTTTTTTTTTTTAATTGTAGAGACGAGTTCTTGCCAAGTTGCCCAGGCTGGTCTCAATCCCACGAGCTCAGGCAATCTACTCGCCTTGGCCTCCCAAATTGCTGGGATTACAGACTGAGCCACTGAGCCTGGCCACGGAGCCCATTTTTAAAAATAAAAAGACAAGACACACATTAGAGAAAACATTTGCACCACATATGTCAAAGGACTGTATCCAGAGTATAGCAATTACTTTTTTTTTCTGTTTCTGAGTCAGAGTCTCATTCAGTCACCTAAGCAGGAGTGCAATGGCACGATCATGGCTCACTGCAGACTCCAACACCTGGGCTCAAGCGTTTCTCCAGCCTCAGCCTCCCAAATAGCTGAGACTACAGGTGTGCACCACCACACCCGGCTAATTTCTAAATTTTCTGTAGAGATGGGGTCTTGCTATGTCACCCAGGCTGGTCTAGAACTCCTGGGGCTCAAGCAGTCCTCCTGTCTTGGTTTCCCAAGGTGCTGGGATTACAGGCGTAAGCCATCACACCTGGCCAGAAAGAACCCTTGAAAGTCAATAACAAGAACACAAATAATTCACACTTTAAAAAGTAGGCAACAGACATTTTACAGAAGAATGTGTATCAATAACCAATAAGCACATGAAAAATGTTCCCCCTCATCATCAGGGAGACACAAATTAAAACCAGGATGAGGCACACCACACAGCTTGTCAGCAGCAGGCGTCAGCTCACGTCCTGCTGGTGGTAATATAAACTGAAACAGACCCTAGGCAAAATGGAATTTTTTCCTTAAAACTGTAAACATACCACGTGGCCCAACCATTCCAAAACTGGCTCCTTAACTCAGAGGAAAAAAAAACAAACATGGAGAGGTATAGAAATCCTCCTAAGAGCTGTGTTTGTAAAAAGTAGAAACAACAGAGAGTTCACCAACAGGCAAGTGGACAAACGAAGGTAAGGCGTCCACACATGGGGATATTATTCAGCAACAAAAAATCAAGCTACTGATACCAGTAACCACACGGTGGATCTCATGCTTATGGCACAGAGTGAAAGCAACCAGACAGAAAAGCGGTATTTACTGTCTGATTCTATTTGTATACATTTCTTGAACACACAGACTAGCATGGAGGGACAGAAGTCAGGTCCTGGGGGTGGGAATCAGATTCTGGGCCAGGGGTAGAGGGAGGGGTGGATTTCAAAGGAGCACTGGGAACTTTTGAGGGTCATAGAAGTATTGATTACCTCGTGTCACGGATGCGAAACTCACAGTCATGTCACAAAGTATCTGCTGAAAATATCTGCATATTAGTACTTCAATTATACCTCAAAAAACTGAGTTTAAAAATCAGTGATATAGTCAGGCTCGGTGGCTCAGCCTGTAATCCCGTGCCTTTGGGAGGCTGAGGTGAGTGGATTGCCTGAGCCTGCGGGTTCGAGATGCGCCTGGGCAGCGAGACCTCATCTCTACAATAAATAAAAAAATCAGCCGGGCGTGTAGTGCGCACCTGTAATTCCAGCTACTTGGAAGGCTGAGGCGGAAGGATCGCCGGAGCCCAGCAGGTCGAGGCTGTGGTGGCCGGGAGTGGCCACTGCACTCCAGTCTGGGCAACAGAGTGAGACTCCAACTCAAAAAAACCAAACAAACAAAAAAATCAATGATATGATGAAATGATGTCTTCCCAAGGCATAAATATAGATGATAGAAAAAGAAGATCTGTATCACGTTAACAGGAGTCAGTGAAGAAGAAAACTGAGACAGTTCAGTTCAACAAAACAACCTTACAAAGTATATTTTGGCCAGGTGTGGTGACTCACACCTGTAATCTCCATGCTTTGGGAGGCCAAGGTAGGAGGATCACTTGAGGCCAAGGCAGAAGGATCGCTTGAGGCCAAGAGAGTTTGTCACCAGCCTGGCAACATAATAAGACCTCGTCTCTATTTCTTTACTTAAAAAAAAATAATGTAGCCGGGCTCGGTGGCTCAGCCTGTAATCCCAGCACTTTGGGAGGTTGAGGTAAGTGGATTGCCTGAGCCCGTGGGTTCAAGACCCGCCTGGGCAACTTGGCGAGACCTCATCTCTACAATAAATCCAAAAAATTAGCCGGGCGTGGTAGTGCACGCCTATAGTTCCAGCTACTTGAAAGGCTGAGGTGGAAGGATCGCCAGAGCCCAGCCACTGCACTCCAGTCTGGGTGACAGAGTGAGAGACTCCAACTAAAAAATAAATACTAATCATAATAATGTTAATGAAAGAAAAAATACTTACTTACAGAATTAATACAAATGCTTATAAGGGAGACAGTGACATGATGATGTCATTGCCATGTGTTCTGTCAATGCCAACACAGGACAGCTATTATCTGTGCTCATTGCTGAATCTTGTTATGAATCAGCTTAAGAAAGGCTCCAGGGGAGGAGTTTCAGAGCACTTAAAAAGTTCGAGCTGGATTGCTCATGCCTCCAAGTGACAGCTTGGGAGAGAAATTCGCCCTTCGATCAGATCCTGGGCAAAAGAAAGGGAAGAGGTGGAGGAGACTGCCAGCTGACAGGGCAGTGCCTCATCTGCTCAAAAGTATAAAGTTAAGCACAGAACGATCATCTGACCCAGCAATTCCACCCCAGGCATATATCCGAAAGAATTAAAACAGGCATTTGAACAAAACCTGTACATAAATGTTCACAACAGCATTATTCACAAGGACCAAAGGGTGGGAACAATCCAAATGTCCCCCAACAGAGGAACAGATAAACAAAATGTGACCCATCCGCTCAACGGAATATTATTCATCCATTAAAAGAAAAATGACTGAAAAAAGAAAAACTGAAAAAAGAAGGAACGGAAAAGCCATCTCAGAAACAAATAATAGAGTTGCTGATCTCCAATCCAAGCCCCCTGGGTGAGTTCTTGCCATCCATAACTTCAGGCTTTCTGTACTCCGCCAAGAACCAGAGAAGTAATACTTTTAATTGCTTCTGAACCATCAAATCTCTGCCACTAATTTGGGCCCATGGACACTGCTGCAGTAAGCTGTTCACACTCTAACAGAAGCTTCTGTAGCCTTTATTCTGAGTTTACTGATCCCATTTACAGCAGAGGGAAAGACAGAAAAAAAAAAATGTATCACTGTCTAGTGGAATAGTCAACTGTGACAGTGACCGCGTAAAGGAAAAGCTCAAGCCTGTAATCCCACCTACCCAGGAGGCTGAGGTGGAAGGATCACTTGAGTCCAGGAGTTGGAGGCTGTAGTGAGCTGCAATTGTGCCACTGCATGCCAGCCTGGGCAGCAGAACAAGACCCCATCTCGAAAAAAAGAGAAAAAAGACATTTAGTACTGATTGGTGCTACAGCATGAATGAACCCTGAAAACGCCATGCTGATGACAGCAGTCAGACAAAAAGGTCCCATGAGGGATGCCATCTTTAGGAGACGTTCGGAGTAGGCCAGTCCAGGGACAGAGCGTGGCCTCATGGCTGCCGAAGGAAAGGAAAGAGAGGCATGGGATGTGGTTTCCTTTCAAGGGATGGGAATGTTCTGGAATTAGACCATTCTTATGTTTGCATAATACTGCGCCTGTACTAAATGCCACGGGATTGTATACCCAAATGGTTAATTTTTTAAAAATACTCCATGAGGTTTTACTGAGTAACTTGTGTGTGCCAGGCACCGTGCTGCCAGGAGGTGAGGACAGCATAGTGTGGTTCCAGCGTTCCAGGTCAGGTGTGGTGGCTCATGCCTGTAATCCCAGCACTTTGGGAGGCCAAGTGGGAGGATCACTTGATGCCAGGAGTTTGAGATCAGCCTGGGCAACATACTGAGATGCCATCTCTACAAAGAAAATTTAAATGTAGCCAGGCATGATGACATGCATCTGTAGTCCCAGTTACTCAGGAGGCTGAGGCGGGAGGATTGCCTGAGCCCAGGAGTTGGAGGCTGCAGTGAGCTGTGATTACATCACTGTACTCCAGCCTGGATGGCAGAGCGAGACCCTGACTCGAGGGAAAAAATCAAAGATAAGCGTTTTCCAAACACGCTTCACAGTTTCTCTCATCTTCTTGAATGAGAAACAGAACAGCACGGCTTCCTTCTAAGGGCCCACAGCAACTATCACGGTCAACTATTCCAGTGACTAGGCAGTGATACATTTTTTTTTTCTGTCTTTCCCTCTCTGTAAATGGGATCAGTAAACTCAGAATAAAGGCCATAGAAGCTTCTGTTAAGAGTGTGAACAGTTTACTGCAGCAAGTGTCCATGTGCCCAAATTAGTGGCAGAGGTTTGAAGTTTCAGAAGCAATGAAAAATGTTACTTCTCTCGTTCTTGGCTAAGTACAGAAAGGCTGAAATCATGGATGGCGAGAGCTCACCCGAGGGGCTTGGTTTGGAGACCAGAAACTCTGTTATTTGCTTCTGAGATGACTTTAAGGTGACCTCAAAAAGACAAGTTCCATAAATCAATTTCACTTACAAATTGTTTAGCCAAAAAATCTCAACTTTTATACATTGATGGGTGTTCTCTTTCTCTCTTTTTTAGAGTTGGAGTCTCACTCTGTTGCTCAGGCTGGAGTGCAGCAGCATGCTCACGATCACCACAGCCTTGACCTACTGGGCTCAGGCAATCGTTCTGCCTCAGCCTTCCAAGTAGCCGGAACCACAGGCATGCGCCACCACGCCCAGCTAATTTTTTGATTGACCGTAGAGACAAGGTCTCACCAAGTTGCCCAGACTGGTCTCAAAACCGTGAGCTCAGGCAATCATCACGCCTCGGTCTCCCGAAGTGCTGAGATTACAGGCTTGAGCCACTGGGCCCGGCCAGTGTTTTCACTTTTATAATAGGATTATTGGTATTTAAAATTTATTTTGGCCGGGTGTGGTGGCTCACACCTGCCATTCCAGCACTTTGGGAGGCAGAGGCGAAAGGATTGTGTGAGTACACGGTTTTCAGACCAGCCTGGGCAACTTGGCAAAACCTCGTCTCTACAATAAATCAAAAGATTAGCCAGGCGTGGTGGCACATGCCTGTAGTTTCAGCTACTTGGAAGGCTGAGGCGGAAGAATCGCTGGAGCCCAGCAGGTCGAGGCTGTGGTGGCCGTGAGTGTGACACTGCACTCCTGCCTGGGCAACAGAGTGAGACTCCAACTCATAAATAAATAAATAAGTCAACATGTGGGGAAGACCCTAAAATTGAATACATGCCATAGCATGTATTCAATATATATCAAACTGATAACACAACCACACAGGAAAAAATAATCCAACTTTTGAACACAGTACTCAGACTATTCACTCCCAATGGGACGTATTTTAAGACTGCAGACCAGGCTCAGGGGTTCATGCCTGGAATTCCACCACCTTGGAAAGCTGAGGCAGGAGGATTGCTTGAGGCCAGGAATTCAAGACCAGCCTGGGCAACATAGCAAGACTACCTATCTACCAAAAATTTTAAAAATTATTCATGCAAAGTGACTCAGCCTGTAATCCCAGCACTTTGGGAGGCCGAGACGAGAGGATTGCCTGAACCTGGGGGTTCGAGACCTCCTCTCCACAATAAATCACAAAAACTAGTTGCGTGTGGTGGTGTGTGTCTGTGTTGCAGCTACTTAGCAGGCTGAGTCAGAAGGACTGCCTAAGCCCAGCAGGTTGAGGCTACAGTGGCCATGAGCATCCCACTACACTCCAGTCTGGGCAAGAGTGAGACCCCAACTCCAAAAAAAAAAAAAGAAGGAAGGAAGAAAAAAGGAAGAAAGCAAAGACTTCAAAGAAATCCTGCCAGGCATGGTAGCGCATGCCTGTAGTCTCAGCACTTTGGGAGGCTGAGGCAAGAGGATCGTCTGAATTCAGGGGTTTGAGACCAGCCTGACGAACTTAGCAAGACCTTGTCTCCATAATAAATCAAAAAAATTAGCCAGGTATGGTGGCATGTGCCTGTAATCCCAGCAACTCAAGAGGCTGAGGTGGGAGAGTTGCCTGAGCCCAGCAGGTCGAGGATGTGATGGCTGTGAATGTGCCACTATACTCCAGCTTGGGTGACAGGCTGACTCAAAAAAAAAAAAAAGAAGAAGAAAAAGAAATCCTGAACTTAGGACTTTGGTCATTGCAATTCTGAAATGCTCTTCTGTATATCATAGAAACGAGCAGAGAAAAAAAAAACCAAACATCCGTCCTGAGATGGGTGAGAGACAAGTACTAAGAGGCAGGAGAGGAAGAGTGACATGACAGATGGGCGGGTGCAGGTCCCTCTCAGTCTCCCCATGTCACCCCATGGGTGGCTACCCAGTTAAGAAGGGAAAGGGGCTTTCACAACGGAGAAACTGTTGGTCCCCACTGGACCGGGGCCTCCACCATCCAGCAATGGGCACAGCGACATCACCAGTGACATCCCCAGTGATGCAACGCCCTGAGGGCGAGCACTGCACACACACCCCGGCATCTCACCTGGATCACAAGAAGCAGGCTGTCCCAGCAGGAGGCAACCTGGAGGGCAACCAGCCATGCTGCTCCGCAATGTCATTGCCATCCGAGACCAAGAAAAGCCGAGGAGCTGACCTAGATGAAAGCGAGACGTGACACCAGATAGGGAAATGCGTGGTCTCCATAGGGTCCTGGATCACGAGACCCTCCAGGACGCTGCTAGAACAACATGGACTCTTGGCCATGGTCGTGTACAGAACACCACCACTGTCGCAGCTCTAACGTGGTGTCGTGGTTGCATGAGAGGACAGTGAAAAGCCATGGTGACTCAGGCTGAACAACACCCTAAAGCCATGACACCACACCAGTGGGGGCGTGAAGTCTGGTTGTCCCACGTTTAGTGAAGTCTCATCGGTGGCTTTATTCACCTCTTATGAAGGTCCAAAGCCATCCTGCTGCACACAAGCATCACCTAGAAAGCATTCCTGGGGGCAGCGGTGGGTGGCCTGATTTAATTAAGCCTATGGAGCTAACTATGAGTTTATAGGCAATTCAGGAACGAGGGAAATATGTTAAACCACCACATGACACAGTCTACCTAGAATGTAGGAAATTCTATAGGACGAATGATCCTGTTTCTTCAGGGAAAAAAAAGAAAAAAAAAGGCATATGAACAAAAAGGGAGAGGAAACATGTATCGTCCAATAGACACCAGACACATGTAATAGACAGAATAGTTTGGATCTCAACTGACACACAAATATTAAAAATACGTTTTGAGACTACTGAGAAAAATTAAACATGGAATGGGTTGTGAGATGACACTGAGAAATTGTTAAAGGTGTCGGCTGTGATAACAGTATCATGGTTATTTATTTACAGCCTTATCTGTCAGATATACACACTGAAGTATTCACAGAGAGATACACAGCTGAGGAAACCCCAAATAGCTCAGATATTGCTTTAAAAAAAAACTCCTGGAAAACAGGAGGGCCGGAGGGGCGTGGGGTGGGGAAAGAAGACCGTCAGAATAGTGTTGACTTTAGAAGCTGGCGATGGGACTAAGGAGATCAGTATACTATTTTCTTTATATTTGTTTATATTTAGAGATATTCATAGTTAAAACTTTAAATTGGCTAGACGTGAGGCTCATTCTTGTCAGCCTGGCACTTTGGGAGGCCAAGGCAGGAGGATTCCTTGATCCCAGGAGGTCAAGACCAGCCTAGGCAAGGTAGTGAGACCTCGCCCTAAAAAAAAAAAAAAAAAACAAATACAAAAATCGGCCAGGCATAATGGCTTGCACCTGTAGTCTCAGCTAGCTACTCGGGAGGTTGAGGAGAAACCCAGCCTTCCGTGGCTCAGGACAGAAACTGGAAAGCAAATCGACAGTGCCTATTAAAGATCCAGGATTCACACACTCTTTGACCTGATCACCTGGCTCCTAAAAGCAATCCTAGGAAGTAGATCAATTTCCCAGAAATATCTGCATATGCAACGTGAGTCCAATTAAATTCCCAAATAAATTTTTTTGTGGAATTTTCACAGAAGGGCCAAACATAGCCAAACTCCTTCTTAAGAACAGAGAGATAGGGCTTAGTTTGTCCAATATTAGCATCTTCAAAGCTGTGGTGATTAATCAAGACAGTGACACTGGCCCAGGAAAAGGCATTCTGGTTTAAAGCAGAGTCCAGCAACAGTCGCGTTACATGAGCGACTGTGGAATATACCTGGGATGTCATGTCAGACCAGCACTGGGAAGGGACTTGTCGCCGGATAGAGCTGGAAAAACTGGTTATTGACCAAAAACAGGCAAAATCAAATCTCTGTCTTACACTATGTGCAAGAATCAGCTCCTGGGGGGGTCAAGATTTATCAAATCTCTTAAACAAAACTTTAAAATGCCTAGTATAAATGCAGGTGAATATATTTTCAACTATGGGACAGGAATTTTTAAAATAAAAGCACCAGTAGTTGAGTGCATTCTCGCTCCCCCACTGCAAGACCCCATTGCAGTGGTCATTTAAGAAAAAGTAGGCCGGTCTCAGTGGCTCAACCTGTAATCCCAGGACATTGGGAAGTCGAGGCGAGTGGATTGCCTGAGCCTGCGTGTTTGAGACCAGCCTGGGAAACCTGGCGAGACCTCTTCTCTCCAAAAAATAAAAATAAAAATAAATTGCTTTATTGTATACCCTTGTGTAAAAATAAAAGTAAAAAATAAACATATAAACATAAAAGCACTAACTGAAAGAAGTACCAATATATTTGACCACATTAACATTAAGAGCTTTTATCAGTCAAGAAGAGTTGGCTAGGTGTGGAGACTCATACCTGTAATCCCAGCATTTGGGAGGCCAAGGTAAGAGGACTGCTTGAGGCCAGTTATTCAAGACCAGCCTGGGAAACAGCAAGATCTCATCTCAATAAAAATGTTAAACATTAAACTGTAGTTCCAGCTACTCAGGAAGCTGAGGCGGAAGGACTGCTTGAGCCCAGGAATTAGAGGCTGCAGAGAGCCATGACTGTGCCACTGCACTCCAGCCTAGGTGGCAGAGTGGGACCCTAACTCAAAAAAGACAAAAAATGGCTGGGCGTAGTGGCTCACACCTATAATCGCAGCACTTTGGGAGGCCAAGGTGAGAAGATTGCCTGATCTCACAGGTTCGAGACCAGTCTGGGCAACTTGGTGAGACCTCATCTCCACAATAAATAAATTAAAAAGAAAAAAGAGTAGCTGGGTGTGGTGGCTCATGCCTGTAGTTCTAGCTACTTGGAAGGCTGAGGCGGAAGGCTCACTTGAGTCCAGCAGGTTGAGGCTGCAGTGGCCATGAGCGTGCCACTGCACGCCAGCCTGGGCCACAGACTGAGACTCAAACTAAACAAAAACAAAAACAAAAAAAAGACAAGACAAAGTGAAAAGACAAGTTACAAGCTAGGAAAAGACATTAACAACACCCCCCCCCAAAGAAATGGTGTTGAGAATATACAAGAATTGTTAAAAGAAAAACACAAATTACCTAATGAAAACATGAATAAAATAAAGGAACAGACACCTAACAAAAAATACAGAGTCCACAAATGTACAAAGAGATGTTCAACACTAGAGACAGTGAAACACAAATACTGTTTTGAAGTAACTGTACCCCATTAGGCTGTCAAAAAGTAAAGTCTGGCTGGGCTCGGTGGCTCAGCCTGTAATCCCAGCACTTTGGGAGGCCGAGGTGAGTGGATCGCCTGAGCCCGCAGGTTCGAGACCAGCCCAGCCAACTTGGTGAGACCTCGTCTCCACAATAAAATAAAATAAAAAATTAGCCGGGTGTGGTAATGTGCACCTGTAGTTCCGGTTACTCGGAAGACTGAGGCAAAAGGATCGCCGGAGCCCAGCAGGTCGACACCGGGGTGGCCGTGAGTGTGCCACTGCACTCCAGTCTGGGCGACAGAGTGAGACTTCAACTCAAAAAAAAAAGAAAAGAAAGTAAAAAGTCTGACAATACCAAGAGTCAGAGGACATCAGCCCAAGCGCCGTGCTTGTCGCTGTTGGAAGCAAACAGCCTGGGGAGACAGTGACGCTATTTCATGAAGTTAAACGGCCACAGGCCCTCAGATCCAGTCATCCGACCCCAACTCGGTGCATGCTCATTAGAGACACACTCCTGCTGGTGCAGCCAAGGTGTCCAGGAGCATGTCCACAGCAACACACCTCTCAGGGCAGCACCTGGAGACAGCCCAGTTGCTACCAGGAGACTGTGGTGGGTTGGACTGCACCCTTCACCCCCAGGTGACCTGTGTGGAGGCAGGACCACTGTGGACTTGGAGGCCGCACGTGTGCCTTGTGTCCTTCTCAGGAGTGGAGAGGCAACACCGAGACAGCCATGCACCAAGGAGAGGCCCTACCATGGGAGCGAGGCATCTGTGGGCCGAGGGCATCGAGGGCGGTAGCAACCTGGGAGCTGAGAGATCCGGAACAGACCCCCCACCAGGTCCCCCAGAGAGAGCCCCACCCTGCCGACAGCATCACCTGACTCCTGGCCTTCAGAATAGTGGGAAAACACGTTGCCCGTGGCTCGGCCCGGTGGCTCACTCCTGGAATCCCAGCACTTTGGGAGACTGAAACAGGAGGATCACTTGAGGCCAGGATTTTGAGACCAGCCTGGGCAACACAGTGAGACCCTGTCTCTATAAATTTTTTTTTTTTTTTTTTTTTTTTTTTTTTTTTTTTAAGTTAGCAGGGTGTGGTGGCTCATGCCTGTAATCCCAGCGACTTGGGAGGCTGAGATGGGAGGATTACTTAAGCCCGGGAGTTTGAGGCTACAGTGAGCTATGATTGCACCACTGCACTCCAGCCTGGGCAACACAGTAAAACCCTGTCCCCAAGAAAAAAAGAACAATAAAATAAAATCGTTTTAAGCGGTCCAGTTTGTTATGGCAGCCCTAGGAAACTGATATAAAGAGTGAAGAGTAATATATATTCGTGTAGTTTATCATGCTGTAGCCAAAGGAATGCACAACAGAAAGACACGAGTAACATGGGCGGATCTCAGCGATGCAAATGGAAGCAAGCAGCTCAGAAGGCCACTTTCTCAAGAAAACCTACACATGGGAAATCAAGATGACCAGGTGTCTCAACAGCCACTGCCCTCCAGCCTGGGCAGCACAAGGAGACTCTGGCTCTGAAAAAAGAAAGGAAAAGGAAAAAAAAAAAACTAATGGAAAGCAAGAGAACAGTGAATAAGGGGTGCAGAGCAGTGAGATGGTGATTGTCAGGAGACACATGTGAGGAAGGAGGTTTGCATAAGTACACGCAGATTGCCCTCGATGTCCTGGTTTTGTTTTCTTTACTTTTCTTGAAATGGAGTCTTGCTCTGTCACCCAGGCTGGAGGGTAGGGGTACAATCATATTTTGCTGGTAGCCTCAAACACCTGGCTTAAGTGATCCTCCCACCCTAGCCTCCTGAGTAGCTGGGATGACAGGCGTAAGCCACCACTCTCAGCTCATTTTTTTTATGTTGTAGAGACGAGGTCTTGTCAAGTTTCCCAAGCTGGTCTTGAACCCCTGGGCTCAGGCAATCTTCTCACCTATGCCTCCCAAAGTGCTGGGATGACAAGTGTGAGCCATCATGCCCAGCCAAGATTCTGTAAATATAATTTTGATTTTCCATCTATTAGAAGTTCAAAAAGCAAGGCACACCCTAAACTGAAAGTAACACACATGACAGTGTGAGCAGCACGTGGAAGGGACAGAACATGGACATTCTAAGCACGTGGAAATGAACGTCTAGTGAGAGTTAAGCCCGCTCTGAAAGCGGTACAAAGAGGAACAAGACTAGACAGAAACACAATCTGACAAGAACCAAAGAACCTGTCACACTCGATGACGGTCCCGCCACACCACGGATCACTGAACAATTATGAAAAGTGGTGTAAAACTCGCTGACTGAGAAGCCCATGGCAAAAAGTGAAAATGGCATCAACTGTACTGCAGTGACCTCTCATCTTCTGGGAGGACCTCTGCGTGGATGCAAGACAAAAATGTCGACACGTCGCCTGAAGTGAGGACACGTGCTGTGTGGATTCTATCGATTCAGGTCCCCGAGCTCTGAATATGCCACGCACATGACTGTTTTCACTTTGGGGAAAGGTCAGATGTGGGGAGAGGGAAGGAAGTGTGGACGCCACCTAGAATCGCCCACAGGTCACCCTGCCACGCAGCTCTGGTGTCTGGTCTATCTGAAAGGTGTTCTTCCTGACAGTTTTGTTTCCCATCCTCCTGCCTGGAGGGGAGAGGGAACCACGTGGACACCTTGTCACTCCTGCACGACCCTTGCCTCCTGCTAGTTTTGTTGCTGGAAACCAATTGCTGCTGATCTCGTAGATTGGTGTCTGTTGGCTCAGCTTAAGCCTCGCACCCCGGCTTGGGAGGCTCCTTCATTCCTGGACTCACCTCATCTGAGAAGCCACCTGTGTGGGCGGAGGGTGCTGGCGCGGTCACATTGCCGCGGGGGCTAGCGGGGCAGTCTGCCAAGGCGGTGTTGGGGCTTGTCACTGCCACTGCACGACCCTTGCTCCCAGAACAGCATGACGAGGACGTGGACATGCTCGAGCAGGCCTCCTGGGCGTTGCTCCTGCTGCCACACCTTGAACGGGACCCTCCAACCCTGAAGGGGCCTCCCAGGGCACTCTCCACTTAACAGTGCCCCTGTGAGAGCCCCCTCCTGCCCCCCCCCAGACACTTTGCTCAGGTCCTCCTGAACTCCTCATCCCTCTAAGGCCCTCTCCAGGCGGCAGCCAGACCGCTGGCTGCCCCCAAAGCCCCTCCCCTCTCTGTCCGCACGCTCCCACAGGCCCTCACCCACACACTTGGTGCGCAGTGACTACATGCCCTTGTGTTGCCTGGGCACCACGGCCATGACAACGGACAGGCTGTGCGCCTCCTAGGAGGGACCTCTTGTGGACGGCTCATCTTGCTTCTTCGAGGTGGGGAGTCAAAAACCATCAGGTCCGAGCTTCCTCTTCCAATGCCTGTGATCACAGGTAAAGCCCCACAGCCCGACACCCACGAGCGGCACCATCCTAACTCGGAGGCTGTCTGGCAGTCTTCCCTAGTCCTGTCGAGAAAACAAGCCAGAACCAAGCAGTAAAAGACAGTAAAAGCTACAGAACCCAGGAAGGAACCACCACCACGACTTCAGAAAGCCAAAGATTCAGGCATGGTGTCTCCTGCCTGTAACCCCAGCACTTTGGGAGGCCGAGGCGGGAGGATCCCTTGAGCCCAAGAGTTGGAGATCAGCCTGGGCAACATAGTAAGACCTCGTCTCTAAAAAAAGTTTAAAAACTAGCTGGGCTGTCTATCGCTTCAGGTACTCAGGAGGCTGAGGCAGGATTATCCGAGTCCAGGAGGCCAAGGCTGTGGTGAATCATGATAATGCCACTGCACTCCAGTCTTACCAACAGAGATCAGACTAAAAATAAAAACAAAACAACTATTCTATGCCAGGCACGGTGGCTCATGCCTGTTAATTCCAGCACTTTCGAAGGCAGAGGCGATTACCTGAGCCCACAGGTTCAAGGCCAGTCTGGGCAACCTGGTGGGACTTCATTTCTACAACAAAAATAAAAAAAATTAGCTGAGTGTGGTGGTGCGCACCTATAATCCCAACTACTTGGAAAGCTGAGGCAGAAGGATCACCTGAGTCCAGCAGGTTGAGGTTGCAGTGGCTGTGAACATGTGACTGTAACTCTAGCCTGGGTGACAGAATGAGACTCCAAAAAATAAAAAGCCAGACTTGCCAGTGTCCTGGAGTCCTCCCAGCCCCTCCCAATCCTCCCTGCACCAACCCCACCTTGTCTCCAATCCCAAGTCTCTTTTCCTTTCTTGGGGTTCCCATGGAGCACTTAAAAGCCAGGGAACCCTGCCCCTGCAAATCCACCACACTGACCAGGACAGCGAGGTGCATCCAGTGATGTGTGTACTGTTGGGAAATCTGACCCGCTCGACCCACCCAAGGTGAGACTAGGGCATAAACTCCAGAGGAGCCAGCACATTCACCTGTGGGCCTAACTGAAGAGGGAAGGGGACACTCTGGAAAGCAGCACCCTATAGGTGCGAGTGCAGAAGGCCCCAGGCCGGAGCACTGCAAGACTGGCAAGTGCCCTCAGGCAGTAAGGACAGGAAGCTATGACCAGGCGGGCTCTCCCAAAAGGCCTGAGCACATTCCCTCCCCAGCAAGCTGCAAGTTGCTACCAAGTGCTGAAGGGCTTGGGATGGATACTGCTGTCCCAGCAGTGCCTTCGTCTCAAGTTATCTTGCTGACGGGACAGCTGCAGCAGCATAGCCAAAGGCACTGCCCAGGAAGCTCAGCCATAGCCAGGGAGAGCCTACATCGACGCTCAACCCGACTCCTGGGTTCCCAATCTGTTTTTATAAAGGAAACCAGATCTCTGCACCTGAACCTCAGGTGACCATCATCAGCAGGAAACCAGCGCCCTCTGGAAGGATAGAGTATTTCTGGAAATCTCATCTTTCTTGGACATTTGGATAGCTATGACCAAAAACACAGTTTAAAAACTGGCTCTAAGCCGGGCTCAGTGGCTCAGCCTGTAATCCCGTGCCTTTGGGGGCTGAGGTGAGTGGATTGCTTGAGCCTGAGGGTTCGACACCCGCCTGGGCAACTTGGCGAGACCTCATCTCTACAATAAATCAAAAAATGAGCCGGGTGTGGTAGCACGCGCCTGTAGTTCCAGCTACTCGGAAAGCTGAGGTGGAAGGATCGCCGGAACCCAGCAGGTCGAGGCTGTGGTGGCAGGGAGCGGCCAATACACTCCTGTCTGGGTGACAGACTCCAACTCAAAAAAAAAAAAACTGGCTCTGGCACAAAATGAAACTGCTTTTCAAGAACATTTTCCTCCTGCTGACCTTGCCAACGCCTTGCCTGTTATCTACATAAACCACATGAATGATGCTTCTTCCTAGCGCTTTTGTTCCCAACATGCTACTACAGTAACCATTTACTTCATGCTTTCATGGCTCCCCCATCTTACACCAGATTTTTTTGAAATCGAGGGCAAATTCTCTCCGTTTGTATACAACTGGATGGTACTGTCCTCCCCCCTCCACACGAGAGAATTGGAACTATTCCATACTTCCTGCAGCAAATACCAGAGATGATTCAGAACATCCAGGCAAAGTAGAAGCAATATATTTTGCAACAATTATTCTTCCAATGATTGACTTGTAAATTCTCTCCCAACCCATGTTAAACAGGTAAGTAGCTTTCAAACTTGGATACATAGAAGATTCAGGTCAACACCACACTTGCATTCTACACAGGGTTACAGACAACACATATACCTTAAATCAAGTCTGAAAAGGTTTCAAGGCTTCATCCCGTTTTGGGGAAAAAACTTCATCTCACACAGGCTGTTAAAATCTGGTTCTAAATGCAGCACAGAATATACAGCAATTCAGATCTGTAAAGCAACTCTACTGACACCAGTTAATAAGAGTAAGAACTTGATCCAATTTCACCCTAACTCGTCTCCCATTTATCTAGGTGACCCTTTCTATACCTCTTAAGAAAGGAAAGTGATCACCCCAAGACAACCAGTCATGTAGAGAAAACTTTGGTAAACTGGACTATAGTGCTCATAAAAGAAAAATAGCTCTTAATTTTAAGATTTCTAACTGCTACCTTGTGGTGTTGAGGGATCACACTCCTTATCAGGCAAGACATACCTCATTCATTTTTAAATGTGTAAAACATACAAATATAAATTAAAGGCCTAATGTGGTAAGTTTCCCCACCAGCCTACCATCACTGAGAAGCCCATTCTAACTGCCCCTTGCTGCAGCATCCCGTCTGTCGACTTGCATCACCTACAAAACAATCCTTAGAAAAAAACAGCCATCAAGAGCTGTAGTGTGTTCAGCTTAAATCCTTATCTTCAAGACATCTTAGACATCTTTAAAGCTTGAGTACTTGAAAGCAGCGGGTGAACACGAAACACCTTCCTAGAGTCTCAACTTTACACTAAACATCCGACGTTAAAACAAAAAGTATAAAACTTATACTCATTTTGAAGTTAATAATTTTCTCTAGCTCCCGTCAACTGAGTTCCATCCGTTTGAAGTTCTACAATAAAACATGGTCACCTTTGCAATAAAACAAAAGTATAACCCTTAAAATATCTATTTGTTATGTACAAACTACACATTTGTATTGATAGGTCACGGGTTTTGAGCAAGTTCTTCCCTTGGTGACACTACCTAGCCAAAACGAAGGTGGGACAGACCTTATTTCAGCTCAGCTGTACTATCAGTATTCACACCACTTCACTCCTGACCAGCCAGAACACCGCTGACCTGTCATTGTTTGAGACATGATTCAAATGTACAAATAAAAAGGAGACACAGGGTCAAATTAACTTAATTAGATTCCAAACTAAGTGATAACAGCAAGGCAATTTAAATATCAGCATGGCATACACTTTCCTATTGCAGTGGTTTTAAATGCTCACAAACAAGGGATACAGTTCACTTGCTGAGATATTTGAAATACAACTTTATTCTGATTCTAAACGAAAGGAATGGGAATGACAGTAACAAACAAGACTCCACCACGGAATATTGTGATGTGACTGTAGCAGTCTTATATTTGAAACTCAAGAAGGAATCAACTGCGTTCCCAAACAGCTAAATATGCAGGTCCAAACAAGGAAGGTATTTTTTTTAAACTGCCACATTCACTCCGAAGCCCATTCATCTCCTTCAGCATCCCACAGATGAAGCACATGTTCCGCTTAGCTAGGTAATCAAGTGGCACACACGCTGCACCGCCGACATCACAGGACAGCTGCCTATAAAACTAGACTTCTGACGCTGGGCTCCAGCTTCGCTCTCACAGGTCATCATCCTCATCCGGAAGAGCAGTTGTCTGAGCGACCTAGGGAGATACGTGAAAGAACGGTCACACCGCGGACTGAGCTGGTCGGAACCCAGCAAGCCAAGCAGCTGTCACAGCAGAGTGGAAGCACTACCTCTAAATCGTGCTCATACTGGGCCGCCAATGCAGGGTCCATGACGACCTCTGGGGGAGCAAGTGCAGGCATGGCCACAAACTCCAAGTTGGGGTCTCCAATGAGCTTCCTGGCGAGCCACAGGAAGGGCTTTTCAAAGTTGTAGTTACTTTTGGCAGAAATGTCATAGTACTGTTCAAAAGAAAAGCAGAATTAATTTTTCAAATCCCACAGCTAAAATGACAATTCTTCTAAGGATACTTCAACTACAAGACAAAACTCTTTCAGCCCATACTTAGATGACTTCAACCAACATCAGTCTCTTGTTCCACCTTCTCCAAGGCTCACATCTCAGTTCAGGAAGTTTCAACTCACACACACCTGAAGGTTCTTCTTTCGGTGGAAGACAATAGACTTTGCCTTCACTTTCCTGTCCTTGATGTCCACTTTATTGCCACACAACACAATGGGGATGTTCTCACATACTCGTACCAGATCTCTATGCCAGTTGGGCACATTCTTGTAAGTGACTCTTGATGTCACATCAAACATTATAATGGCACACTGGGCTGGAAGAAAAATGCGTGCTAATTAGTACAGATGTAGGCATTTACTACATGGGTTAAGAATACTTAGACCTCACTCTGAGTCACCAAGGTCTCCCCTCTCCATCTCAAGGCCTTTCAATTGCAGAAGTGTTAAAAGTACCACAACATACAACATAGATTACAGCCCCTTTTCATAAGCTTGCAAGACCAGTTCACTCTATCAAATCTCTTCCCCCACCCTCCCCCAACCACCCCATCCTCCAAAAGTATCTGAAATGGAATAAGTCCACGATCCAGAGGACCCACCTCCATGTTCTGAGTGTGGGGCCTGGAAAGGCACTCTTTAAAAGGTCTTCAAGTGGCGGAACTCGCCAGAGACCAGGCCTCTACGTCTACCCAGGCTCAAGTCTGCTACTGACCTCGGGAGACAGCCAAGCTCAGACCAGAGCAGGAGCAGAGGCTCGACTTTTTGATTAAAGAATGTGCGGAGGGGCTTGTTTGCTTTCTTCACCCTCACGGAAGCCAAAAAGGCGCGGAAGAGTTCGGAATCGTCTTCCATAGACCAGGAAGACGTTCCCCCAGACCGGCATTTCCTTCCTCCGCCTTTTGGACCTCGCACCGAACATCCACCTTCGCGACGGCTTTCGGGCCAGGCCTTCTCAAGCAGCACCGGGCAAAAGGCGTGACCCGCAGCCAAGCCACCGGCCGGTGCCCGGCACTCGGGACGTTCGTGACGCCTCCTGCCCGTCCCGGGGCCGCGAGTCCCGGCCGAGTCCGCGCCGGCGGAC
>NW_007256071.1:390150-390390 GCF_000164805.1 Carlito syrichta
TGTCCCACACGTTGAACTTGATGGGGCCGCGGTTGGTGTGGAACACGAGCGGGTGCACCTCCACGCCCAGGGTGGCTGCGGAGGCAGGACGCGCGGCCTCAGCGCGGGCCCGGCCAGCCCCCCCGACCCCCGCGGGCGCCCCACGTACCGACATACTTCTTCTCGAACTCGCCGGTCAAGTGCCGCTTCACGAACGTCGTCTTGCCGGTGCCGCCGTCGCCCACCAGCACGAGCTGCGGG
>NW_007256071.1:391479-405636 GCF_000164805.1 Carlito syrichta
GGGGACGCGGGCGCGCGGGGGACGGGGCGTGGCCCTGGCCCCGGCCCCCGCCTTGGCGCGGGCCGGGCCGCCCTGTGT
Organism: Carlito syrichta; assembly: GCF_000164805.1. Taxonomy (NCBI): domain Eukaryota; kingdom Metazoa; phylum Chordata; class Mammalia; order Primates; family Tarsiidae; genus Carlito; species Carlito syrichta. The sequence goes on from NW_007256071.1 coordinate 391,558, forward strand.
GCCGAATGAATGAGTGAGTCCGCAGCGGGGCCTCCCGCTGGGTCTCCGCACCCTCAGGCGGCAGCCCCTGGGGCAGGGGAGGGGCCCCGAGGCAGGGCGGGAGCCGGCAGAGCCGGGCTCTCGCTGCTGCCCGGGCCGGTCTCGCCCTCCGGCCTCTCTCCCCCAAGCCTCCGTCGGCCGGCAGCCCTGGTGACCGTGTCCTGCAAACAGGCTGACGACACGTGTTGGCAAACGCGGCGGCTCTCCCAGTCCTGGTGACTAATGGTGCAGTCAGCGCGGGTCGGGCTCCCAGACCCGCGAGGCCGAGCTGCGAAGAGCCCAGGCGAGAGCCCAGGAGCTGCCGGGGGTCCCGCCTCCGCAGGCGTCCTGCGTCCCCTCCCCAGCAGCAGGCAGCCAAAGGCCCTAGAGCAGCCAGGCTCCTCGGGGAGATTCCCCGGGAAAGGGCCCCAAGGCCTAGCCCGAGGGCGGGGACCCCGGGACGCCACAGGGCAGAGGGGGCAGAGGGGGCGGCGGGCCCCGGCCCCCCAGGGACCACTCAGATGCGGCTGGGCGAGCAGAACCGAGTCAGACGGAGGTGTCCCTAGCTGGTGACCCTGGGTTGCCAGGTCTCGAGGCGCCCAGGAGCTAAACGCACGCGTTTGCGCCACTGTAAACGCTGCACAGCACTTGCGAGGAGCGGAGGGCGTCTGTTTCAGCAGGACTCGGTGGGTCTCGAAAGGATGATGCTGAGACAAGGAAAGAGTTGAAGAAAGATGTCAGAGTAGCCTGTATAAAGTCCAAGACTATGCAGCTGTGTACAGCGTAGAGGGATTACATATAGGATGGTGCCAGGCACGTACACGTTTTGGGGCGGCCGGAATCAGAGTCTCACTCTGTCATCCAGGCTGGAGTGTAGGAGCAGGCTCACAGCCAACCAGAGCCTCCATCTGCTGGGCTCAGGGGATCCTTCTGCCTCAGCCTTCCAAGTAGCTGGACCTACAGACACACGCTACCACGCTTGGCTAATTTTTTGTTTTATTTTACAGACAAGATCTCACCAAGTTGCTCAGGCTGGTCTCAAACCCTGGACTCAGGCAATCCTCTCACCTCCACCTCCCACAGTGCTGGGATTCTAGGAGTGAGCCACCATGCCCAGCTGCATGTATGCTTTTTACAGACACAGAACGCAACCGTGTTAGCTCTTGGATATGTTTTATTTATTTACTTACTTATGTCGGGTTGGGGTCTCACTCCGTCACCCAGGCTGGAGTGCAGTACCCTGATCATGCCTCGCCACAGCCTCGACTTTTTGGGCTCAGGTGGTCCTTCCGCCTCAGCCTCCTGAGTGGTTGAGACTGCAGGCACACGCCACCCTGCCCAGCTAGTTTTCTGATTATTATTTTTTTAATTGTAGAGATGAAGTTTCACTGTGTTCCCTAAGCTGGTCTGTGCAAAAAAAAAAAGCAAAAAATTAACCAGGCATGGTGGCACATACGTGTGGTCCCAGCTACTCAAGAGACTGAGGTGAAAGGATGGCTTAAGCCCAGGAGGTCGAGGCTGTGGTGAGCAGTAATCGTGCCTCTGCACTCCAGCCTGGGTGATAGAGTAAGACCCTGCCCAAAAGAAAGCGTCCAGGCTCAGTGGCTCAGCCTGAAATCCCAGCACTTTGGGAAGCTGAGGCGAGTGGATTGCCTGAGCCTGGGGGTTCGAGACCAGCCCAGGCAACTTGGCCAGACCTCATCTCTACAATAAATAGAAAATGAGCCAGGCGTGGTAGAGTGCACCTGTAGTTCTGGCTACTTGGAAGGCTGAGATGGAAGGATCGCTGGAGCCCAGCAGCTTAACGCCGGGGTGACCATGAGTGTCCCACTGCACTGCAGTCTGGGTGGCAGAGTGAGACTCAGACTCAAAAAAAAGAAAAAAGCAAGAAAGGAAAGAAGGTCATTGAAGCAAAGTTGACAGCATATTAACCATCCTACAATTCTAAGTGGTGAGGACACTAGTGTGGACACTTTTTGGCCTCCCCCTGCCCACAAAAGTGTCAAGGAGAAATAAGTCAAGCCAAGAGTATTAGTAGATCTAGACCCTAGGCTTCTAAATGGAGCTCCTGGGTGATTTGTTAGCTGCAAGTGTTATTAACTGACCCAAACTCAAAACTTTTAAAGATCATTTTGCCGGGCATGGTGGCACCTGCCTGTAGTCCTAGCTACCCGGGAGGCTAAGGTGGAAAGATGGCTTAATCCCAGGAGTTTGAGTCTTCAGTGAGTTATTATTGCACCACTGCACTCTAGCCTGGGCAATATAGTAATACCCATCTCAAAAACAAAACAAACAGACAAAAACAAAGGTCGCTTTAAGGAGCACAGCGAAAAACAGGAAAATGTACCCAAGTTGGCATAAGTAATGTGTTCCCTGCTGAAACTGAACTCTCCTGGCCATCAGTGCTGACAGTTTACACAGGTGCCAACTTGTCTTTGCCATCCAACATGAATTGCAAACGTGTTCTAAAAATTGCAGTCAAATATACAAATACATGCAGAAGTATCCAAAAGTTGCAAATATAGTACAAGGAATTTCGACATGCCCTTCCCCCACTTCACGTAAGGTTAGCACCACTTGTTTTTTTACCCATCTTTGTCCTTCCCGTTCCTGTCGCCACATACGTGTGTGTCTATGTGTGCAGACATACATAGAATGTTTAAAAGTCATCATGATGTGTGTATGTATGACTTTTTTCTCTGAAATGTTTGAAAGTAAGTAGCAAGCTGGACACCCCTCGGGGTGCCTCTCTTAAATCCAAGGACTTGACATTGTTACAATTCGATTCTCTAATCTCAGTCCTTAATAATTCTTTTTTTTTTTTTTGAGTTGGAGTCTCACTCTGTGGCCCAGACTACAGTGCAGTGGCCGCTCCCGGCCACCGCAGCCTCGACCTGCTGGGCTCCAGCGATCCTTCCGCCTCAGCCTTCCGAGTAGTCGGAATTACAGGCACGCGCCACCACGCCCGGCTAATATTTTGATTTATTGTAGGGATGAGGTCTCGCCTGCCCAGGCGGGTCTCGAACCCACGGGCTCAGGCAGTCCACTCACCTCAGCCTCCCAAAGGCGTGGGATTACAGGCTGAGCCACCGAGCCCGGCTCTTAATAATTGTTTAATCTTAGTCCTTAATTTTCCATTGGCATGCCATTTATCTGGTCTGGGACCCAATCCAAGATTATCTGTTGCATCTTGTTGTCAGGTCGACTGAGTTTCTTTCCATGAGACTAATGGTTGAATTACTGAATGAAATAACCTTGACCCCTTCTGAGTACAGGAAGAAGAATCAGCAGCATTATATTCTAATAAGAGTAATAGTTATTTAAATACTCAGGGTTGGGCAAGGTGGCATATGCCTATAATTTCAACACTTCCCAAGGCAGGAGGATTGCTGAGGCCTGGAGTTCGAGACCAGCCTGAGAAACATAGTGAGACCTTGTCTCCAAAAAAAATTTAAAAATTGAAATAAATAAATAAATAAATATGCAGGCTGGGCGTGGTGGCTCATGCCTATAATCCCAGCACTTTGGGAGGCAGAGGCCAGAGAATTGCCCGAGCCCAGGAGTTCCAGACCAGCCCGGGCAACTTGGCAAGACCTCGTCTCTACAATAAATCAAAAAATTATCCGGGCATAGTGACGCATGCCTATAGTTTCAGCTACCTGGAAGGCTGAGGTGGAAGGATCACCTGAGCCCAGCAGGTCAAGGCTGCGGTGGCCGTGAGCATGTCACTGTACTCCAGCCTGGGTGACAGAGTAAGACTCCAACTCAAAAAACAAATAAATATGCAAACTTATTTGACTTTTAATAATGCTATTTCATGTCAAAGATTAATCATTAGACAAATAAACATTTACCAAATATAGAGCCAGGCTTTTCTGTTTGTGCAGTTATCATAAACTTTGTTGACTTTACAAACCAATAAGGAAGCTATTTTTAAAGATTTCATTACGTAGGCCATTAAGGAGTCCAGCTGGCAAATGTCCGTAACTTACCAAGGGAGATACTTTCCTCTCTGGACGCTCAGTTTTCTCCATAGGAAGCACATCACTGAGCAGAGCGCGTGTGACTTCTTAGCGTTAGCACACAAACTCTTTTCCTTAGAAGCAAAATGGAGAGACTTGTCATATGTCCATGCCCTATAGTCACACAAGCATCACTCACTCATCTAAAGATTGGAACAGTGCAGAGGGTACACACTTTGGGGGCCCATGAACTAAATCTGACCTTCAGAGGTACTGTTTGGCCTATGCTGGGGTAGATCACAATATACTTAACACCTAAACAACTTGACAGCATTTTAAGATTTCATGATTCTAAAGTATATCCAGGCCAGACATGGTGGCTCACACCTATAATTCCAGCACTTTGGGAGGCTGAGGTGAGAGGATTGCCTAGCCCCATAGGTTCGAGACCAGCCTGGGCAACTTGGTGAGACCTCATCTCTACAATAAATCAAAGAATTAACTGGGCATGGTGGCGCGTGCCTAGTTCCAGCTACTTGGAATGCTGAGGCGGAAGGATTGCCTGAGCCTAGTAGGTCGAGGCTGGGGTGGCCATGAGCCTACCACTGCACTCCTGCCTGGGAGACGGAGGGAGACTCCAACTCAAAAATATATTTATATCCATTTTGGGAGGCTGAGGAGGGAGGATTGTTTGAGGCTAGAAGTTCAAGACCAGCCTGAACAGTGAGACCTCATCTCTACAAAAAAGCAAAATAAATATTTCCACAAGTTCTTTCATTTTCTCCATTCAAAAGCTTGATTCTCATTCTTGTCTCTGAGTGGAGGCTGCACTTGTCTTGGCCTGCTCTGCCTGTCTGTCTCAGCCTGCCCTGTCTGTCTGACTGTCCGTCTCAGCCTGCCCTGTCTGTCTGTCTGTCCATCTCAGCCTGCTCTGGTCATTTCCAGCTGCCTGAGCCCTGGGGTATTTGAGTTCCCACACTCTAGTTGAATGAGTCTAAGATATAGTGAGGAAAAATGCACAAAAGCATTAGTTCATCCCCTAATATTTATTGATCATCTACTATGTACCAGGCACACTCCATAGACGAGGGCAGTGAGAAAACAGAACATGAATGTGGTCAGTTCGTAAATACGTGAGCTGAGAAGGCAACACAGTGAACAAAGACACGGAGGGTCCGAGGGAGGAGGTGGTCGCACAGGCCGGTGACCCAGAGGCCTCCCCACGATGGTGATGTTCGAGCAGGTGAGTGGCGAACTGTGTGGATATCAGGGAACGAGACTTCCAGAGAGAGGAGGGGTAGGCGCCAAGGCCCGGGGGTGGACGCCCTGAAGCTGTCCAACGACAGCAGGGGGCCAGCATCCTGGAGCAGTGCGCGGAGAGTGAGATGACAAGAAGGGGTTTGCAGCTGGGCGTGGACTTTGTGGAAGCCCAGGGGCTAGGATGGGGGTGGAGGCCTCTGCTTGGGTTTGCATGTGCGTCCCCCAGTTTGTGGATGCTGAACCCCTACCCCGAGGTGGGGGGTCAGGAGGTGGCCTCTTGGGAGGTGACTAGATGGGGGCCGTGAAGCCCTTGGGAGTAGGCTTAGAGCAAGAGACCCGAGGAGATGGTGCAGTGGCTCACGCTTATAATCCCGGCATTTTGGGAGGATGAGGCGAGAGGATGACCTGAGCCCGGGAATTTGAGACTAGCCTGGGCAACATGGCAAGGCCTCACCTCTACAATAAATGAAAAAATTAACCAGGCGTGGTGGTGCGTATCTATACTTCCAGATACTCGGAAGACTGAGGCAGAAGGATCACCTGAGCCAAGCAGGTTGAGGCTGCGGTGGCCATGAGTATGGGCGCCTGAGAGACAGAGTGAGACTCTGATTCAAAAAAAGAAGAAGAAGAAGAAGAAAGATGCTGTTACTCGGTGTACCTGTCACTTGGGAGACTCGAGTCTAAGAAAGAATAGAAAATACCCCAAGAAAGCATAAGAACACAACAGAACTTCTCAGAGGTTGAGGGAGGCATGGAAGACTTCAGAGATAAAAAAGTTTTTAAATTATATAGATGAAATTTTCCACTATACATTTAAATGTACATATATTTAAAATTTTAGTATACATTTTTTTCAGGGTTTCAAAATTTGGGGTACATTTTAAATGCTTGCTTTTAATAAATTGACTCTTAAAAGACATACTAATAGCCAATGCGACATAACCATGCTATTTATAAGGTAATTATACAGTGTCCTCAGGCTGCTATAACAAAATACTACAAACTGGGGTCCTTACCACAATGGATGCTTATTTGTTTATAGTTCTGGGAGCTAGAAGCCTGAAACCCAGGGGTCCACAGACCGTGCTCTCTTGAAGGCCCTGGGAGAACCTGCTCCACGCCCTTCTGTTATTCTAGCCACATGGCCATCCTCACCTTGTCTTCATGTCATCTTCCCTCTGTGCCTGTTTGTCTCTGTGTCTCTTTTCTTCTTATAAGGACCTTAGTCATCAGATGAGAGCCCATTCTCAAGACTTCATCCTTGGCTGGGTGTGATGGCTCCCTCCTGTCATCCCAGCACTTCCAGTGGCTGAGGCGGGAAGATTGCTTGAGTTCGAAACCAGCCTAGGCAACATGGTAAGACCTCATCTCTATAATTAAGTAAATAAGTAAATAAATAAATAATCTGGGCATGGTGGTGGGCGCCTGCAGTCCCAGCTGCTTGGGAGACTGAGGTGGAAGGATCACCTGAGCTGAGCCCAGGAGGTGGAGGCTGCTGTGGGCCGTGAGTGTGCCACTGCACTCCAACCTGAGTGGCCGAGGGAGACCTCAGCTCACACACACAAAAACCCTTATCTTACCTTGATCACATCTGCAAAGACCTATTCCTGAAAAACGGTCACATTCACAAGTACAGGGGTAGGACTTCCACAGATCTTTTGAGGTACACAATTCAACCCAGAACACAGGGCTTATAAAAATATATGCCCACTAATTCACAGTCCATCTTGGTAGGGGGGTTCAGACTGGGCATGAGTGCAGGTCACCTGCCGCCTGCCCTCGTCCTTGGTCCTGACATGAGTCTCCGTGCCGGGTGTGTGACCTGCTTGACGGAGCATGGAAGTGGGTGGCATTTTGGGGACATCTGGCATCACACTCTGCCTTGCGTAAGTGTCACTGCGCTGGGGAAGTCCAGGTCGTTCAACCCTTCCACAACTGTAGACGTGTAGGGAGTTGCAGTTTTTTCTCCAGCAGGAAAATAATGCAGCAGCAATATAATGCAGCAGGGAATCTCCTTCAACATATATGCACACTGGGGCTTTTATTTTATGGAACTTTAGATTCCTAAAGGGGAATTGCTCAGTCAAAAGAGTGACTGTTTCTTCTTTTTTTAATAATAGGGACGGTGTCTTGCTACATTGCCCAGGCTGGTCTTGAACTCTCTTCTCAGCCTCCCAAGAAGCTGGGATTACAGATGTGCACCACCACGCCCTGTTACGGGTGTACATTTTCTATTTCTGTTTCTTTAGAAGTTGGACAAATGGAGTCACACTACGGTTTTCTTTTTGTGTGTGTGTGTGTGTGTAGGAGTCTCACTCTGTCACCCAGGCTGGAGTGCAGTGGCACACTCATGGCCATCACAGCCTCGACCTGCTGGGCTCAGGGAATCCTTCTGCCTCAGCCTTCCAAGAAGCTCGAACTACAAGCATGCGCTACCACACCCAGCTAATTTTTTTTTATTTTTATTGTAGAGATGAGGTCTCGCCAAGTTGCCCAGGCTGGTCTCGAACTCCTGGGTTCAGGCAATCCTCTCGCCTTGGCCTCCCAAAGTGCTGGGACTACAGGCTTGAGCCACCGTGGCTGGCCTTACACTGTGGTTTGCATGTTATAATTCTATTTCAAATAATAGAAAGCACATGGTTGATTCAAGTGGCAAGTCCCTAGTTCAAGTCAGTTGGTGGTTCTTGATTGACTCTAAGTTTCCTCTTACTGTTCTTGCCAAGTTGGGTTTCAGTGGAAGTCCAGGGATCCAGAGCCTTCTTGGCATAATGGCCTCCCAAGGAAATTTTTTTTTTTTTTAGCCATGCTAAAACCAAAGTCGTGATGCGGGAAACATTTCACCTTGTTTCCTTTTCATTCACTTAAGCGGACGCATCGAATAAGTCTCTGAGAACTAAGCCTAGCAAATGTGTGGTGGGTGGAGTAACGGACCCCAAGAGCTCCAGCCCTGGTCCCTGGCACCGTGACACGTCACCTAACGGGGCGGGAGAAAGTGTGCAGATGGGATGATGGGCATGGATTTCCAGATAGATTCGCCTGGGTCACCGGGTGCACTCACTTCATCATGAGAATCCTCAAAAACAACCTGTTTCTGGCTGTGACCAGAGAAGAGAGGTCAGGGTGAGACTGCCTACCTGGCACTGAAGATGGGTTAGGGGGCGTGAGCACGGAGATGTGGGCGCCTCCAGAGCCTGGACGAGGTGAAACCACCTGCACAAAATTAGCTGACATGATGGCTCCACCTATGACCTGTTGTTTCTAGGTTCACTTTCACCCCAAGACAGGGCAGTTGATCACCTTCCTGTCCTGACCCCGGGGAAGAGGGAGCTGCCCCACAAGGCTGGTGGACACATTCTCTCTTAAACAAAGGCCTAAGATGGCTTGAGGACAGAGAGGCTTCTGGCCCCAGGGACCCTGGTCCCCCACACCCTCCTCCTGGACGACCTCCCTGAAGGCTCAGGGACAAAGGGCAGCATCCCAGGATCCTGGAACTTGCCTCATAGACACGTTTGTTGTGAAACCGCCCGACGGATGGGAGATCTCTTCCAGACTGGGGTTCTTCACAGACCCCGCCCGGGCCCAGAACAGGAAGTCAACCAAACCCACCCGTGATGTTCCCTTCCAGAAACTGGCTCTACGATGGGAAGACCGTCTGGACACCCCATGACATCATCAACCAAGCGCCAGTCCCCATCTCTCTGTCCCCTATGATCCCCACAGAAACCCTATTTTAAAGATGAGGGGTACCATTCAGGGTTAGGTACACAAGTGGTCATTGTGTAGGTAAAGTTTGGGCCTTCCTTGGGTCCCCACTTTGCCTGGTTTGAGATCAGGTACCCTTACTGATGTTATGTGCCCTTCCCTCCCTCCCCAGGTACTTTCCTGCTATTGCCAATTCCTTTCTCATAGTATTAGGGTAAACGTTCAGGGTCCACTTAGGAGCAAGAACATGTGGTACTTGTTTCTTTGTCTCTGTGACAGATCACTGCGTATGGTAGACTTTAAATCCGTCCAAGCTGCTGCGAAGTCCACGATTTTGTTCTTCCTTATGGCTGCATAATATTCCATTGTATATATGTGCCACGTTCAATGGGCAGCACAGTTGGTTCCATGTTTTTGGTATTGTGAATCATGCCGTAATAAACATGCATGTGTAGGTATCTTTTTTATAGAATGATTTGAGTTTCACCAGGTATATTCCCAGAGGGGAACTGCTGGGTCATATGGAAGGTCAATTTTTAGGTCTTTTAGGAATCGCCACACTGTTTTCCATGAGGTTGAACTAGTTTGCATTCCCACCAACATTATAGAAGTGTTCCCTTTCGCCGCATCCTCTCCAGCATCTGTTGTTTTTTGAGTTATTGGTGATGGCCATTCTGACTGGAGTTAGGTGGTATCCCAGTGTGGTTTTGATTTGTATTTGTTTGATGATTAATGAGGCTGAGCATTTTTTTTTCCATGTATCTGTTTGCTGCTCATATGTCTTCTTTTGAGAAGTGTCTATTCATATCTTTTGCCCAGTTTTTAATGGGGCTGTTTGTTTCTTTCCTTTTGGGACATTTGAGTTCCTTGTAGATCCTGGATGTCAGGCCTTTGTCAGATACACAGTTGGCAAGTATTTTTTCCCAGTCTGTGGACTGTCTCCCTGCTCTCTTGATGGTTTCTTTTGCTTTGCAGACGCTTTTCAGTTTAATGACGGACACTTGTCTGTCTTGTCTCTTATGGCATGGACATCTGGGGTTTTGATCAGGAATTGGTTGCCTACTCTGACTTCTGTAAGGGTGTCTCTTGCGTTTTCTAAGATTCTTAAAGTTTGAGGTTTTTACGTTTAGGTCTTTGATCCATTCAGAATTGATTTCTGTGTATGGTGACAGGTAGGGGTCCTGTTTCAATCTTCTTCATGTGGTCAGCCAGTTTTCCCAGCATTATTTACCGAATAGGGTCTCCTCTTCCCAGTGGCTCTTATTGGAGGCTTTATTGAAGATGAGTTGGTTGAGAAATTTGCTTCTGGAATCTCTGTCCTGTTCCATTGGTCCATATGCCTATTCTTGTACCAATACCAGGCTGTTTTGATTATTGTAGTCTTATAGAAAAGTTTAAAGTCCGGGAATGTGATACTTCCCGCTTTGTTTCTTTTGCTGAGGATTGTTTTGGCTATGTGTGGTTGTTTTTGTTTCCATATCACTTTCTGTATTGTCGTTTCCAGGTCTGAGAAGAATGATGTTGGTAATTTAATGGATATAGCATTGAATCTGTAGATTACCTTTGGTAGGATGGACATCTTAACAATGTGGATTCTTCCAGTCCACGAGCATGGAATATTCTTCCATTTGTTTGTGTCATCTTTGACTTCTTTGAGCAGTGTTTTGTAGTTTTTGTTGCAAAGGTCTTTCACTTCTCTGGTTAGGAAGATGCCGAGGTATTTCTTTTTCTTTTTTGTGTGTGTAGCTATTGTGAATGGGATTGTGCTTTTTTATTTGGTTCTCTGCCTGTTTGTTGGTGGTGTATAAGAATGTGACTGTCTTTTGCATGTTTATTTTGTACGCTGAGACTTTGCCAATGTCCTTTATCAGTGCAAGGAGGTTTTGCCAGATTATCTTGGGTTTTCAAGGTGTAGGAGCATATCGTCAGCAAAGAGGGATAACTTAACTTCCTCTTTTTCTATTTGGATACCTCTGATTTCCTTCTCTTGTCTGATTGCTCTAGCTAGGACTTCCAACACTATGTTGAACAGGAAGGGTGAGAGTGGGCAGCCTTGTTTTACTCCAGTTTTCAGGGAAAATGCTTCTAATTTCTGTTCATTTAGCAATATGTTGGCTGTCCCTGAATTCTTGGGGAGGCAGATTTTAGTGATTTCTCCCACCCTCCTCTCTCAGCTGCTTTATGATATTAAACTCTTTCTCCGCTGTAGTGGCTGTGTCCATTTTGGTTTTTCTGGGCAGTGGGCACAGGAACCCAGCCAGGCTACAGCAGAGGGAAGAACACGGATTGTCTTCTGCAGTCTCCATGAAGAACACCCCTGCCTGACATCTGACCCCCACAGCTGTAAGACAATAAATTTGTGTTGTTTTAAGCCACTAAACTGTGGTAAATTGTGACAGCAGCCATGCAAAACGAATACGGTATGTGACATCATATTTCAAAGGCTATTTCCAGATAATGTATTCAGCTCCATCTTTAAGAGGGTAGCCTATTGCTAAGCTGAGCATAATGACACACCAGGTGAGGCTATATTGCATTTTCATATACTGTTAAAACTTCGTAGTCATTTAAATGTAGATTCTGTATCCAGTATCAGGAGAAGATGGATTCTAACCCAGTCTTCAATTTCCAAGCAAAATAAACATGCCTATGGTCAACTGACAATAATTCTCAATTCTTTAGGGCTATAAATTGAATGAATTTAAAGCTTTTTTCCCTCCTATTCTTTCATTGGTTCCAGTAAAAATGAGGTCATTTAGAACCACAGATGTCCATTTTTATGTATTTATTTATTTTTCGAGTCAGAGTCTCACTCTGTCGCCCAGGCTGGAGTGCAGTGGCGCAATCACGGCTCACCACAGCCTTGACCTCCTGGAGAGCCACAGATTTTTAAATAGGTAGGAACCTCGCTGGGTCAGATCCAAACTCTGCTGCTGACCAGAACTGTCACCCTCGTCACGCTGCTTGACATGTTTTGCCAGAGTTTTCCCACAAGGGGGTCCCCAGGGACCTCTCCTAGGGGTGAGACGAAGTGAGTCAGGACACTGTGGAGCACACGGTGACTCCCCACTGAAACGAAGCCATTCATGAGATCTGGACCAACTCACTCTTTTGTTTTTTTGAGATGGTGTCTCACTCTGACACCCGGGCTGGAGTGCAATGGTGTGGTCATAGCTCACTGCAGCCTCAAACTCCTGGGCTCAAGGGATCCTCCCACTTCAGCCTCCTGAGTAGCTGGAACTACAGGCATACGTTACCATGCCCAGCTAATTATTTACTTTTTTTTTTCCTGGAGATGGGCCTCACTTTGTTCCATCCTCCTATCTCAGCCTCCCAAAGGGCTGAGATTATAGGTGTGAGCTGCTGTGCCTGGCTGAACCAACCTGCTCATGCTACAGACGAAGAATGTGAAGTTCACGACCTTGAAATTTGCCCCACCCTGCAGGCTGCACGTCTTTTCCTCCTACAGTCCCCAGGTTGCAGCCCTTGTGATCAACTGGTCATGGGAGCCCCCCAGCAAGTGTTCAGGCCCTAGGAGGGGGTTGTCGAAACCCCCGAGTCATAGCCAGTCTGTCAGAAGCATGGGGACTGGAATTTGGTTAGTGTCAGAAGCGGGGCCAGCCTTGTGAGACGGAGCCCTTCACCTGTGGGGTCTGTGCCAGCTCCAGGGAGTGAGTGAATGGCAGAACGGATTTGAATTGCTGGACACCCAGGCGGCAGCAATGGGTTGGAGAATTGGTTGTTGGTGTGAAAAGAAAAAAAAATTCCAGCTGGTGGCTCATGCCTATAATCCCAGCACTTTGGGGAGGCAGAAGTGAGAGGATTGCCTGAGCCAGAGGTTCAAGACCAGCCTGGGCAACTTGGCAAGACCTCAGCTCTACAATAAATAAAAAAATTAGCCAGGTGTGGTGGCGTGTCCCTGTAGCTACTTGGAAGGCTGAGGCTGAAGGATCGTCTGAGCCCGGCAGGTCGAGGCTGCGGTGGCTGTGAGCATGACACTGCACAGCAGCCTGGGTGTCAGAGTGAGACTCTGCCTCAAAAAACAAACAAACCCCACACATTTGTTGTCAGAGTGCGAGTAAAAATGGTTCAACGGGGGTGGGAATTTTTTTTCCTTTAGGTAATTTTTATTTTAGAAATCAAGAGAGAAAGGTAAGTATCCAAAAGACTTCTAGCTCATTTTTTGTATTAAAACTTTTTTTGCCATTTTATTTTAGAATCATGGGGTGTGCACATGCATGCTTGTTACACGGACAATCGTGCAGTGGTGGGGCTTGGTCTCACGTGGCCCATTCCCCAGATAATGGACATTGTGCCCATAGGAAATTTTTGAGCCCTAACCCTCCTGCTTGGTTTCCTCCTTATTGGTGTCCCGGTGTCTGTTATTTCTGTGTTTGTGGCCATTTGGCTCCACATATGAGAGACCATGCTGTGCTTTCTGTTCTGAGTCAGTTCAACGAGGGTGATGTTCTCCAGCTCCAGGGGTTGGCCATTTAAAAAATTTTTATTATTTCACTTTATTTATTTTTTGAGTTGGGGTCTCCCTGTTACTCAGGCTGGAGTTCAGTGGCACCATCACAGCTCACTGTAGCCTCCAACTCCAGGGCTCAGGTGATCCTTCTGCCTTAGCCTCCTGAGTCGCTGGGACTACAGGTGTGTGCCACAATGTCTGGCTAATTTAAAAAAAAAGTCTTTGTAGAGATGAGGTCTTGCTAGGTTGCCCAGGCTGTTCTCGAACTCCTAGGTTCAAGTGATTCTCCTGCCTCAGCCTCCCAAAGCGTTGGGATTACAAGCGTGAGCCACTGCCTCCAGCCAAGCCTAAACTTTTTTACGGCATGATTGCTGGTTTCTCTAGAGATAGGAGGATGAAGCTTCTGGTCCCCTTGGTTGTGACCTCTGAGGTCCCAGAATGTCATTTTGTGTCTTATTTTTAGTCAAAGTAAATCACATGGTTTGGCAGACTGAAAAATGGCCCCCCAAGATGTCCATGCTCTCATCCCCAGAACCTGAGAATAATGTCACCTTACATGGCAAAAGGGGTTCCGGATGGGATGAACTATCTTGAGATGGGGAGACAGTCCCATATATCCAGGCAGGTCCGATGTCATCATCATGGTTCTTTTTTTTTTTTTTTTTT
>NW_007256071.1:405695-410891 GCF_000164805.1 Carlito syrichta
CTTTTAAGTAGCCGGAATTACAGGCATGTGCTACCACGCCCAGCTGATTTTTTGATTTATTGTAGAGACGAGGTCTCGCCAAGTTGCCCAGGCGGGTCTCGAACCTGCGGGCTCAGGCAATCCACTCACCTCAGCCTCCCAAAGGCGCGGCATCATGGTTCTTATAAGAGGGAGGCAGCAGGATCAGAGTCAGAGAAGGAGACATCACCACAGAAGCTGCGGTCTGAAAGATGTCGTTGCTGGAAGGAGCCACGAGCCAAGGAGCGTGGACAGCCTCCAGAAACAGGCAGAGGACTGGATATGGCCTCCAGAAACCAGAAAAGGATGTCAGACGGCCTCCAAAAACCAGAAGGGACATACAGATGACCTCCAGAAACCAGAAGGGGAATGTGAACAACCTCCAAAAACTCAAAAAGGCCAGACACAGATTGTTTCCTAGAACCTCCAGAAGAAACACCTGGGATAAAGTCTTGCCATGTTGCCCAGGCTGGTCTCAAACTCTCAGGCTCAAGCAGTCCTCTTGCCTCGGCCTCCCAAAGTGCTGGGATTACAGGCATGAGAACCACAACACTCAGCCTACATTTTTTTTTTTAACTTTTCTAGCTTTCTTGTTGAAAACAAAGATACAGACATAGACATTAGCCCAGGCCCCAACATCAGGATCATCAAGACATCTCTAGGTGGCAGGGAATTTTCAGTTTCGGATATTCCTTTGGGACCACCATTGCACATGCAACCTGTTGTTGACCGATATCTTGCACTCTGAGCAGCCACCCTCCAGGCAGGTGCTACCCTCCCTGAGACAGTGGGCATAGAACAGTAGAAAAAAGGACTCTCCCACCAACACAGGATGGGTCATTTACGTGTCAGCTTGCCTGGGCCACAGGAGGCCAGGATATTTGGTCATACGTGATTTTCTCGGTGTGTCTGTGTGGGTGTTTTGAGCGAGATCAACCTCAGAGTTGGTAGATTTAGCAAAGCAGATGTCCTCTGTGGGCGGGTAGTGTGGTGGGCCTCATCCAATCAGCCAAAGGCCAGAAGAGAACAAATGCAAGCTGGGCTCAGTGGCTCAGCCTGTAATCCCGCGCCTTTGGGAGGCTGAGGTGAGTGGATTGCCTGAGCCCGCGGGTTCAAGACCCGCCTGGGCAGCGAGACCTCATCTCTACAATAAATCAAAAAATCAGCCGGGCGTGGTAGCACATGCCTATAATTTCGGCTACTCGGAAGGCTGAGGCGGAAGGATCGCCGGAGCCCAGTAGGTGGAGGCTGCGGTGACCAGGAGTGGCCACTGCACTCCAGTCTGGGCGACAGAGTGAGACTCCAAGTCAAAAAAAAAAAAAAAGAGAGAACAAATGCTGACCTCCCCTCAGTGAGAGAGAATCCTTCCTGCCTGACTGCCTTCCAGCAGGTGCATGGGCTTCTCCCACCTTCAGACTCAACCTGAAACATCAGCTCTTTGCTGGTCTTGAACCTGTTGGCGATCAGACCGGAAGGACACTGCCTGCTGTCCGACTCCTCAGGCCTTCAGACTCAGACTGGAGGCAGGCTTCATATCTCCAGCCTGCTGAGCCTCCCTGCAGGTCTCAGGACTTATAGGCTCCGTCACTGTGGAGCCAGTTCCTTGTGATAAATCTCTTTCCATATAGGTATACGTATCTCCTAATGTTCACAAATACTATATGTTCTATTAACACATATAATGCGTGTTAAGAATATGTAATTATGTAAACAATATATAAAACATGCAATATTGACATACATCTATGTTTAAATATTTATACTTACAGGTAATAAACTATATTCTATACCTATATGTAAATGTGCACATCCCTATGGTCGGTTTCTTGGGAGAGAATAACTTATACAAGCGCCCCGGGTGGCCATGGAGACGTGTGCACTCTTCCTAGTGTCTTCCCAGGAGACAGGAAGGCTTTCCTCTCAGGGTGTGGCACATGGCAAGGAACAGACACACACGGAGTGCTGGCACCCTGCCTGGCCTACCGTGAGTACTCACTTCCTGGCAGTGTTATCTGTGTGTTGTGGAAGCGGGAACTACATTTAGATGAGAGGCCTAAGGCCACCCCATTCCTAGGAGGGCCAGGATTCCAATCCAGGCTGGCTGAGCCCAGAGCCAAAGCCCGGAGCATACGGATACATTGAGATCGTTCTTTAATTGATATGGTTTTGTTCTGTTTTTTGAGTTGAAGTCTCACTCTGTCGCCCAGGCTAGAGTGCCGTGGCACACTCACTACCACCTTAGCGTCGACCTGCTGGGCTCCAGTGATCCTTCTGCCTCAGCCTTCCAAGTAGCCAGAACTACAGGCACATGCTGTCACGTCCGGCTAATTTTTGATTTATTGTAGAGACGAAGTCTCGCCAAGTTGCCTGGGCTGGTCTCGTACCCGTGGGCTCAGGCAATCCACTCACCTTGGCCTCCCAAAGTGCTGGGATTACAGGCTGAGCCACCGAGCCCAGCCCAACTGATACGTGTTTACCAGGTAGGTTACCTTATTTTTTATTTTTATTTTTAGAGACAGGGTCATGTTCTATTGCCCAGGCTGGAGAACAGTGGTGCCATCATAGCTCAATGCAGCCCCAAACTCCTTGGCTTGAGCGATTCTCCTGCATAGGCCCCCAAGTAGCTGGAACTACCGACACACACCACCATGCCTGGTTAATTTAAAAATTTTTTTGTAGAGATGTGGTTTTGTTCTGTTGCCCAGGCTGGTCTGGAACTCCTGGCCTCAAGTGATCCTCCTGCCTCAGCCTTCCAAAGCACTGGAATGACAGGTGTGAGCCACCGCACCTGACCTGTTGTTATTTTAAGTATAGTTTCTTTGGTATCATCACCTTTACCGAACATATTATTTCCTCTGCACATTCTTTATTAACTTCTTCAGATTTCCTGTAGAGAGCAGTAAAGAGTATTTGAAATCTTTTATCCAGTTTATGAAGCAAATTTGTCATCATCTTTCACAAGGCAATCTCATTCCTTATCACTAAGGGTTTATGTCCCTAGAGTTTAAGTACTTGATTGGGTTTCTGTTGCTGCTGTAACAATAATCAAGACATGGCAGCTTTAAATAACACATACTGATTAGCTCCCAGTTCAGTAGGTCAGAAGTCAGGGTGGGCTCTCGTGGGTCTCTGCTGTGGGTTTCAAGCAACTGGAATCCAGACCCGGGCCCCGGGCTCCCATTGGAAATCACAGGACCAGTCTACTTCAAGCTCAGTCAGTCCTGCTGGTAGAACCCTGCTCCAGGCCGTGCTAGGACCGAGGTCCCTGTTTCCTAGCCAGTCGTGGGCCAGATTCCCTCCTGAGCTCCTAGGGGTCTCTGTTGGGTATCTCAGAACCGGCAACAATGCATTGAATCCACTCACTTGGGGTCTCTCTGACTTTCTCTTCTGTTACATCTTTTTTTCCCAGCTGACGGGAGTTCTCTGCTTTTGTGTGATTACACTGGACCAACCCCCTAGTAATCCAAAAAGTCCATGTCTGTAGAATCTCTTTTGCCACAAAAGGCAACACGGTGACAAATTCTGGGGATCCGAGTATGGTCATCTGTGGGGAGGGGCTGCTCTTCTGCCCATCTCAGGGCACACAAAGCATTCTGCTGTCCCTGTTCCCTCTCTTCCCTTTTCCTAAGACATCTACCGCAAGAGGGGATACCTTTTCAGCAACGTCTTAAGTCCAATTCACAACTGCCCTATCCTCAGTGGGGCTGGCCACCGGCTGAGCCAATCAGATTTGCCTTCTTGAGAATGCAGATTTCTTTCAGTCCTGGTGCGTGGCTGTCATGACTTTGTTTTGAACCCACTACTGTGAGCTGATGTTTGGACCCCAAGACATCTTGGCTGCATATGTATGTATGCAATAGGGACAAAATCATCCTTCCGCCTCAGCCTTCCAGGTAGCTGGAACTACAGGCACGCGCTACCACGCCCGGCTAATTTTTTGATTTATTGTAGAGATGCGGTCTCGCCAAGTTGCCCAGGCGGGTCTCGAACCCCCGGGCTCCGGCAATTCACTCACCTCAACCTCCCAAGGCGCGGGATTACAGGCTGAGGAACGGTTCTTCTGCGTCTGGTATGTTCCATGAACACAGTTCTGACGAGCCCGCCCTCTCAGTTCTCTCTGCCACACCCCCTCCCGTGATTTATCTGCTTCTGTGCTGCCTGTTTTCCCCTCAGAACTGCACCCAGGGCCTGGGCTGCAGGCACTCCTCCGATGACCACCATTTTATGTGATGTTACTTAAGCATTCCAGGTGTTCTTTGATCTCTTGACCTGCCCCAAGTGTGGATGCTCAAGCTTTGCACATGCACCCTCCAAAGCTGCACCCAGCAGAGTTCTCATCGCTGAGGCAAGTTTGTAACTATTAACTGAATGCTAGATTTTTTTTTTTTTTGGAGTTGCAGTCTCCCTCCGTCTCCAGGTTGGAGTGCAGGGGCAAGTTCACAGCCACTGCAGCCTCGCCCTACTGGGCTCAGGCATCCTTCTGCCTCAGCCTCCCGTGCAGCTCTGACGATAGATGTGCGCCACCACACCTGGCTAATTTTTTTGTGCGTGTGTTGGAGTCTCACTCCACCACCCAGGCTGGAGTGCAGGGGCTCGCTCACGACCACCCCGGTGTCAACCTGCTGGGCTCCGGCGAGCCCTCCACCTCAACCTTCCAAGTAACTGGAACTACAGGCGTGCGCTACCACGCCCGGCCGATATTTCATTTATTGTAGAGCGGCAGTCTCGCCAAGTTGCCCAGGCTGGTCTTGAATCCCTGGACGCAGGCAGTCCTCTGGCCTCTGTCGGCCAAAGTGCGGGGATCACAGGCCTGAGCCCCCGCGCCCAGCCTCCCTCCTCATCTTTCACGCCACCGGTGACATGGCCTTGTCTCCATGACGTCTTTCCCAAGTGTCAGCCATTGCTCTTCTCTCCCTCTGGCTCTGTGGTTACACTGGCCCCATCAGGGTTTTTCCGGGTGGTGCCCCTTAGGTGACGTGTTTCCTTGAAAACTTGTGGATTTTGTTCTCCTTCTGTGACTCTCTTCTGTGTGTGTCGGAGTCTCCCTCTGTCGCCCAGGCTGGAGTGCGGGGCCCGGCTCAGACATCCTTCCGCCTCAGCCTCCCGAGTAGCTGGGACTACAGGCACGCGCCACCACTCCCGGTTTTTAGATCCCAGGACAATGAGCGTGAAAACACA
>NW_007256071.1:411165-435664 GCF_000164805.1 Carlito syrichta
TGCGTGTTGCCCCGCGTGGGTTGACGCCTCCTGACCCTTGACGGCACGTTTCCGCATGGGGGCACAGCAGATGGGGACCGGAGTTTGGGAGAGTGTAGACCGTTTGCCAGTGCCACAGGGCAGGGGAGGGGCTGGGCCTGGGCGCCTCTCGAGCAGGCTTGCTGCGTCCCCGGGGCCGCCTGTGCTGGAACTTGGTCCATCACCTTGCCCTGCCTTATCTCAGACAAAGGTGGCTTGTCTTACTCTTGTCAGCCCCGTCCGGTGGGGGTCAGCCCCGGTGGGTGTCAGCCCCGTGGGAGCCAGCCCCTGTGGGTGTCAGCCCCCGTGGGAGCCAGCCCCTGTGGGTGTCAGCCCCTTTGGGAGTCAGCCCCGGTGGAGGTCAGCCCCCGTGGGAGCCAGCCCCTGTGGGTGTCAGCCCCCGTGGAAGCAGCCCCTGTGGGTGTCAGCCCCTTTGGGAGTCAGCCCCGGTGGAGGTCAGCCCCCGTGGGAGCCAGCTCCTGTGGGTGTCAGCCCCTTTGGGAGTCAGCCCCGGTGGAGGTCAGCCCCCGTGGGAGCCAGCTCCTGTGGGTGTCAGCCCCTTTGGGAGTCAGCCCCGGTGGAGGTCAGCCCCCGTGGGAGCCAGCCCCTGTGGGTGTCAGCCCCCGTGGGAGCCAGCCCCTGTGGGTGTCAGCCCCCGTGGGAGCCAGCTCCTGTGGGTGTCAGCCCCTTTGGGGGTCAGCCCCGGTGGAGGTCAGCTCTTGTGGGAGCCAGCCCCGGTGGGTGTCAGTCCCAGTGGGGGTCAGCCCCATGGGAGCCAGCCCTGGTGGATGTCAGTCCTGTGGGAGCCAACCCCTGTGGGGGTCAACCCCTTTGGGGGAGTCAGCCCCTTTGGGGAAGTCAGCCCCGGTGGATGTCGGCCTCATGGGGCTCAGCCCTGTGGAGGTCAGCCCCGGTGGAGGTCAGGCCCCATGGAGCAGGGCCAGGACCCTTGCTAGCTGCCTTCTTCCTGGGGTCCGCCATGGGACCCTGCGCCAAGTGGGAATCCCCAGGTCAGCGTGAAATGTGGATGCTTGGGGCGGGGTGAGCCATAAACAGCAGCTTGTGTCTTGTCTCTCCAGCAAATAGTTTGCTTATGGAACCAGGACTGTTTACTCTGCGGGAACACACTTGCCACGCCCAGCTGGCAGAGCATACTGTGCTCAGCCTCGGCAGGCAGATCGCTCTTTGCTTTAGCAAGAGAAAATCGGCCCACTTGGAAGGGCTTTTGATGCATTCGCCGCGGGTGAGGGTGACGGTCCTATGGATGGTGCGGGTGCTGATAGGATGTGTGGGAGCGAAGCCTGTGGGGCCACCAGAAGTCATTGAGACTGTCGGACGTTTGCGGTACAGGTGCTGACTCCTGCTGAGTGGCCAGTGCTGGGCCTGCCCCGAGGCGTCACTGAACTGTGTCCTCCTTCTGTCTGGAATGGAGCCGTCGTGGGCCAGGCAGGGAGAGAAGAGCCACTTAAGTCATCGTGTTCTGTGGGTCAGATGAGGCGCTCTGGTGGAGAAAGGTGATGCTTTCCTCCCTAGGATCATGGAACTCGTGCCTTATCCTTACTCAAGGGAGTTTCTTCCTAGTGATTTTTCTTTCCTTGCCCCTTTATTTGATTTGATTATTTTTTAGACACAGGGTCTCACTTTGTCACCCAGGCTGGAGTACAGTGGTGGGATCACATCTCACCGCAGCCTCCACCTTGTGGGCTCAAGCGTTTCCTCCCACCTCGGCCTCACAGATACAGGTACAGCACTGCGCCTGGGTAGATTTTTAAATTTTTATGTAGAGGCAGGGTCTCGCTATATTGCCCAGGTGGGTCTTGAACTCCTGGCCTCAAGTGATCCCCCAGCTACTTCCTCCCAAAGTGCTGGGATTACAGGTGTGAGCCACCACACCCGGCCCCTTCCCTCTTGCTCATGGCCAAATACTTTGACCTTCTCTGCAGTTGCCAGATCAACATCCTGTGAAACATGCAGGCTGCTGTCGCGTGGTCCCTTCTGTGGGTTGTCCGTGCCATGTACTTGGAATTCAGATAGGTGGTTTTTTTTTTATATTATTTTAAAGATGTGGGGTACAATTCAGGGTTATATATACAAACGTTGATTATGCAGGTACCCTTGTTGATGAGGTGTGCCCCTCCGTCCCCTAGCGATTTCCCTCAACTGCCCAGATATGTGTTTAATGAAGCAGCACCTGGTGTGAGAGTGCTGTTCTGGCCACAGATAGCCTTGCTGTGCGTTGCTGGGGAACAGTGAGAAAGACCTGTCAGTAGGGTTTCTACGTGGTTCTTTTGGGCTTGATCAGCAAAAAGCAAATAGGGCAATTATCTGTCATTCTCTCAGTTTCTGTATATTCCAGCCTTCCTGAAACGGTGCTGGTGAGCACATGTATGGCAGTTTTGTTCTAGAACTGCAGAGCTAGGGTAACCTTGTCTAGTCCAATAGCATCCGGGACTGGGCAGTTGGAGAGCGCGTAGCGGGAGTTTCTATTCCGGAGTTTCTCATTTTGGGAAAAGAATTCTGCTTGGATTTTCTCTCCAAAAAATGGTGGCTCTCGGCCTTCTGGAGGGAGTCAGGAGGCGCAGGGTGTGCAGGCTCTTGGGAAGGCAGGAGGGGGGCTTGCAGGCAGGTGGCAGGGCTGTCGGTGTTTACTTGGGCATGTGTTTTTAGGACATTACACAGAGCAGTCTCCTCCCTCATATAAAATAGTAAGTCACAATAGGATTGGATGGACCTAAAACTTACTCACTTTTAGTATTTAAAAACCTATCTTAAAGTAACCAATATGCATTTATTTGTTTTTTAGGAAATGTATTTTTTCCAAGTACTTCTTGGAGTAGATGAGTGTCTCTTCACTACCATGTTTCTAAATGGTTGGTGTTTTTTGTAGGCAAAGTTTAATATTTAATTTTGGCAGTTAAAATGCTTCCTCTTCAGTGTCCACTTTTTGAGGTGCTTCCAAAAAGTGTCCTGTATTGGAGGTTGATGCTGCCTTCTGAGAAAAAGGACACTGACATCTGCATGGAAAGGACTTAGCAATCAGTGTGTCCGGTGCAGTCTGTATCGATGGAGTTGGAGCGCTTGCTTGGAGGTTCCAGCCGGGGAGCCCATCCGCCGAGAACAATCCTCCCCTAGCAGGACGGGTGTCTGCTTCGACCAGCACACACTTAGAAGGGACACACCGGAGTGGTGAGAGAGGACAGGGACCCCTGCCTCGACAGCCAGATCAGCCCTGGTGATCAGTGGGGTGCCACACATCACCACAGATGGCCCTCATACCCTGTGTTGACAGGTCTTGTGTTGACAGATGTCGTTTCTTCTAACCAGTGATTCTCTTTTTGAACAATCAGTCTTCTGGGCCTGGAGAGTTTAAGTGACTTGCCCAAGTTCTCTTAGATACTAAATCCAGAAAGATACTTCTGATTTGCTGAAGATAGAAGACCCACCCATCCCACAGGTGGCTTGAGCTCTAGGTCTCTCCCAGGTGATATGCTTGGTACAGAGAGACAGCCAGGAGTGAGCGTGGGCCGTGGGTGCCCGCAGCCCAGGGAGAGGAGTGGAGCCCCTCTTAGCTTGCAGGTAGATCAAGATGGAACAGCCACTCTGCAGGGCTAAGGCCCCAGGACGTCACTGCTCCTGTCCTGATGGTCCACGGGGGGCAGGGGATGGGGGGAAATGGTATTTTTACTTTAATGCTACTTTGAAGGAGAATTCTTTTAGCATGTAACAGAAACACAGTGGTGATACATGTTTATCCTGCACTTTGACACTTTGGAAATCAAGTGTTTTACATGGGAGAGTCTTCTCTGTGCTTTTAGTACGAGTTTGCCACAGGTAGCTTTGTTATTTATGGTCCATACGCTGCCAAGTAAGCCTTTACAAAGAAGAATAAGAAATCAGACAACAGAACGCAAATTCCCAGCCTTTGGGCTCTTTCTTGGTTTACAGGCAGAGAAGCACATTCTTGACCGGCTGGTGAGTGACTCTGTGTCCACGGCCTGTGGCGTGGATCTCAGGGTCAAGGAAAGTGAGTTCTGGGATTGCCCACTGGTGTCACTGCATGGAGTGCAGTCACAAGGAATGTGGCAGGGAGGGCGGGAGCGCGCCTCCTCTGGTCAGGACGGGTGTACCTGGGGACCCTCTCGCCGAGCTGTAGCATACACTTGGCCCGTGGGATTTGTCTCAACGGCCCTGGGAGTGGGGTGGGGAGGGGTGGGTCACCTGACCAGGATAGGCCGTGGCTCCATCAGCCTTGAACCTGGGTGACAGTGACCTTCAGGGCTCCTTGTGTTATTCCTTCTCCTTCTGTCCATGTTTGCAAGTTTCCATAACACAGAGAAAAGTAGAAAGAGGTGCTGTGGGAACTTGAGTGGCCTCCTGAGCGGTGAGACAGGCAGTGCCCGTGGGAGCCAGGTGGCGACTGCGGGTGGGGTGTGTTCCTGCCTCCCTGGATTTGCTCCAGCGCAGGCTCTGGGGTTCAGCTGTGCTGGTGTTCGGTTCCGTGCACGCTCATCAGGGTGAGTTCAGCCAGTTGATGACTTGCATGATTCTGTTTCACTCTGTCACTCCTGGCCCCGTGCCTGCCGAGACCCGCAGTGAGAATTCGGGACCCGTAACTGTGGGACCTCGACTGCCAGTGTCCAGCTCTGTGATGAGGTGCCCGAGTGAGTGTTGAGAGACAGAGGGAACACGCCTAGCGGGGCGGCAGGCCCAGAGGCCAGGCAGGGCAGGCTGAGGAGGCGTCTCTTTCTAGAAGAGGCATCCGAGGCGGAGGAAGGCCGGCCTGGGTACGCCTGAGACACCCGATCTGCAGGCCCCCTTCTTCTCCGCCCCCCACCAGCCAGCGTGCCTGTTGAGAGCAGGGTGTTTGCAGTTGGGCCCCCATGGCAGCCCCGCCCAGCGGCCCCTTCTGGTGACTGATGCCCGCGCTATTGTCAGTCCCCTGCCAGCAGCCTGGGGAGGTAAGATGAGCAGGACGGTGCCAGGGATGTGGAGCTGCCTGCCAGCTGTGAGCAGGTAAAGCTCAGTGTTAGTGATTTCAAGAGAGCCACAGGTGGCTTCCGTGCCGGCTCCACCTCTCAGCTCTGAGACCAGCGTGCCCTTCCCCACGGGGGTTGGGCTCTGACGTGGAGAGTGTGGCCCGCTCCCAGTGGCTGCCCCTGGCGGCGTCCTCCCTCTGCCCCTGCACTGCCTTCGTGTTTTAGAGTGCTGTGGACCCTGGAGGAGGGAGTGGACGTGTCTGCGGTTTCCATCATGTGAGTTTCAGCTGCGTGTTTGTCGAGTGCCATCTTGCCCTTAAGTGCTGCTTTGCTTAGAGGGAAGCGTGTGGACTAGGCGCAGTGGTAAAGGTCTTCGTGGGTGTCTTTGCCGCCTGTGGAAGCCGTGCACCTGCCAAAGTGCTTGCCGGCATCTCGTCCTCACTCTGAATGTGGTGGGACAGAGCCTGTATTTCATGACTGTGAGGCAGAGGCTCAGCCAAGCTCTGGACTGCAGGTTCCTTCTTCTAGATGAGCCTGTTTTCATGCGGAAGAGCTCAGGGCGAGTCTCGACTGGCCAGCACGGCTGGCTGAGGGACAGGTGGCGCTGAGGGGCTTCCTCCTAGCACGGATGAGTGGCGTGGGACCCCGCGTGGCGGCTGAAGCACCGAGGATTGTTCCCTTTGAAGTTCTTCAGGGCAGAAGTCGGAGGGGGGTGTTGGTCCCCAGAGCCCATGGGGGAGATGCTTCCTTGCCTCTTCCGGTTCCAGGGCGGTGCCCTCCTGGGGTACCTTGGCTCGTGGATGCATCACTCATCTCTGTTCCTGTCTTCCCCCATCTCCCCGCGCGTGTCCCTCTTCTCTCACGAGGACCCAAACCAGGTGGGTTGGGCCTACCCTGCTCCAGGACGTGTCTTGGCTCATCACCGTTGCACGACCCTGTTTCCAGATACGGCTCACACACAGAGACACTGGGCTTGGGCCTCAACAGATATCTCTGGGGACTCATCCAGCCGTGACACTGACACAGCGCTGGTCATATTTGAACATCCCAGGAACAGCGCCCTTAGTCCAGGCACTGTTTTCCAACCTGCATCGGGGACAGCAGGTGGGAACTGCTCCTGTGGGTGCCCAGGGAGTAGGTGCTGGTGGCCTCACTTCCTCCTGTGCATTCCAGAGTGGGGTGTGGGGTCCAAAGTGGGCTGTAGGGGTTGGTGGGTGCTGGCTCCTCCCCATGTGCTTTTGCCCTGGTGATGATACATTCCTGGTGCCCTCCATGTGCGAGGGGTGCGTCCCTATCTTGGGGCACCACGTGGCCTTACCCTCCCGCTACCTGACAGAGCTGTCTTATCTACACATGGAGGAGGCCCTGGGCTGCAGGAGGGGCCCTGAGGGGTGGGAGGCAGCCGGGGATTTCTAGGCCCAGTGGGTTTTGCCTTAGTGAGTCCTGGATGGCACCGAGGGAGGGTCTGTTGTGCTTACTTAACATACTTAGGACATCCTGCAGATTTTTCTTAGCTAAATGTTAGAGTTTTGTTTCCAAATTTCTCTTGGGTTGTAGATCAATAAAGTTGTCCTGAGACCTTCAGTGGGAGGAGATGTCGCGTTCTTCAGGGTTATAGAGATCCTGAACTCACTGCCGCCCGGGCTCCTGTGAATTGTGCTGAGCTGACTCATGGGGCTGACTCATAGGTCTCTCCAGCGATGCTGCATCCCAGGTCCCAGGGGCTTGTTCTACCGGCACCTTCCCCACTGCCAGCTGTGGACCAATACCACTTCCTTCCAAGATAGATCAGGCAGCTGGGTTCTCCTGACCACCTAGCAGGGCGATAAGAGTCCTGGAGCAGCAGCGTCTGCATTACCAGCAACCTGCTAAAAGGCACCTCCTGGGCCCCTCTGGTCTACTGAGTCAGTGACAGGCGGGCAGTGTCTGCTTCTGCGTCTGGCCAGCCCTCCCAGGGGTGCCAGCCCTCCCAGGGGTGCAGGTCTCCAAGGACTGGCCCGGACTGTCTTCTCTGTCATCATCTCTGGCTGATTCCTCGAAGCCTGTGTCCCCAGCTCCTCCCAGGGCCACTGAGCTGCTATCTTCCTCCCACTTGTGCACCATCTTCCTGAGTATCTGTGGATGACTAGCATGGGCGGGCTGGTACATTAGGGTGACTTGGGTGCCAGTGGGTGGGTAGGAGAGTCTGGGGTTATCCCCTGGAGAGTTGGCAAGTGGTGTCAGTGCTTTTAATTTTTATGAAAAATATGTAGCACAAGCAGTTTCACTTCTTCAGGATAAAACCAGCTGGCGTTCTGCCGGCTTATGTGGTGAGAATGGGGGCTCAGAGTTGCACAGTTCTGGGAAGTTGGTCTTTGCTTCTCTGTTGGCTGTTCCCTACCCCTCGTGCTCTCCCCACTTCCTCCTGTCCAGGCTACCCCCCTCCCTCCTCCTCAGGCCATCCCCCCTCCCTCCTTCTAGGGCTGTTCACCTTCCCCCCTCTCTGGGCCATCCCCCCTCCCTCTTGCCCTGGCTGTCCCCCTTCCCTCCTATTCAGGCAGTTTCCCCCTCCCTCCGGCCATTCTCCCTCCCTCCTCCTCGGGCTGTCACCCTCTCCCTTGTCTGGGCCGTCCCCCGTCTCTTCCTCCTTGGGCCGTCCACTTCCCGCCCTGCCTGGGCCGTCCCCATCTCGCCTCTCCCCTGCCCTGCCACCCCCCCATGTGACTGTCACCTGTGGTGTTGCTGGGGTTGATTTTCTCAGCCAGTGATAGACGCTATTTGTGTCTTCATAAACATTTTAAAGGTCTGACGTTTGCGTTTCATGTTTCCATTTCAGTGTAGGAAAATTGACGATGGAGATACTGCTGTTGTCGTGGAAAAGGACCACTTCATGGACGACTTCTTCCATCAGGTGAGGCCCCCGCGGCGCCAGCTGGGTCGGCCTTCCTCCAGTGTAGTTCTAGTAACATGGGCGTGCACTCATCATATTTGAAATGACACCCACTGACACGCATCTTTAAAGAGTTGCTGTTAGCCGGGCTCCGTAGCTCAGCCAGTAATCTCGCGTCTTGGGGGGCTGAGGTGAGTGGATTGCCTGAGCCAGCAGGTTCGAGACCCACCTGGGCAACTTGGTGAGACCTCATCTCTACAATACACCAAAAAAAATTAGCCGGGCGTGGTAGCGCACGCCTGTAATTCTGGCTACTCGGAAGGCTGAGGCGGAAGGATTGCCAGAGCCCAGCAGGTCGAGGCTGCGGTGGCTGGGAGCGGCCACTGCACTCCAGTCTGGGCGACAGTGAGACTCCAACTCAAAACAAAAACAAAAACAAAAAGAGTTGCTGTTGAATTATGGACATTCTCTGGGATTTTTAGCACTATCACAGTATGAATTGATATGGAGGAAGATGCACATCGATGCCCCCGAGCCCTGCTGGGGTGAAAGGTGCGGTTGGACATAGAAGGCAGCACCCCGTGGGAGGTGGCACTGGTGGGGTATCCTGCGGGCATCCTGTCTGCCGACGGGCACATGTCTCTGTGACTGGGAGCTGGTGTCCTCCACTGCAGGCCTCCCAAGTCCTGTCACCCAGGTCCTCACTCCCAGGCCAGGCGCTGCAGGACGTGGGGCTCCCTGGCCTTCGGAGGTGGCAGTCCTGGCCCCTGGCAGTACCTGGCGGCACGGCTGCGGGGCCAGGTGTATGGCTCCCAGGTGGGCCCTGCTGGTGCTGGCCCCACAGTGGGGGCAGGCAGGCCGGAGGCTCGCGCTTGAGAGCGGGAGTTGGTTCTGTGTGTTTGCCCGGCGATGGGCGACAGAGACTTGGAATGTGTCCTGTTGTGAGCCCACCCCAGGCCCCTCCTCGCTAGGCTGCCTCTCCCGCTCTTTCCTAGCCTCCCCTGGGGCTGAGGCCTGTCCACATCACACACCAGGATCCTTGATCTGGTTCTGTGGAGTTCCAACTTTTAACATCAAGTCATGGAACAAATGCTTGGACTTTGTGGACATGAGGAGAAGAAATGCATGTCTAGAGGCTTTTTTTTTTTTTTTTTGAGTTGGAGTCTCACTCTGTCTCCCAGACTGGAGTGCAGTGTCCGCTCCCGGCCACTGCAGCCTCTACCTGCTGGTCTCCGGCAATCCTTCCGCCTCAGCCTTCCAAGTAGCTGGAACTACAGGCGTGCGCTACCACGCCCGGCTAATTTTTGATTTATTGTAGAGATGAGATCTCGCCAAGTTGCCCAGGCGGGTCTTGAACTTCTAGAGGCTTTTAAGGATGGAAACCGCCTGCAGGTGCGCTGCCAATTCTAGGGTCGCTCTGGCTGGTCTGTTGATCATGGGTTTGAAAGCATGTGCTGTGTGCTAAAATATATGAAAGCTGCCAACTTTTCAGATTCAGCCAGAATTTCTTGACTGTCTAATATGAGCCTGGTAACAGGTTTTCAAGTATCTGTTAGCACCTTCAGGTAGGAAGGAGCAGAGACACAGCCCTTCTGCACCCCTTGCACTGCAGCTCAACCTGCGGCCCTCTGTGGAAACGTGGTTGCTCTTGGGGTCTCAGCCTCTTGCCCCCTGGGCGGCTTCTTGTTTTTCTAATTTTCCCCTTTTGACCTGGGGGCTTAACTCTTAACTCTTCCATGCAAGTTCTTTGTAGAACTGTATTTATCTTAAAGAGTCTCCTGGCAGTAAATGCTGTTATGTTTACTAGATAGATGACAGACCACAGTTTGCTGGATGCCTCTGAGCTGCTGTCCTTTTCTGTCTGGGGTGAGTCTGCCTTTGCTGTGGCGCCTTAGGGATGGGACGGAGAAGGTGACTGATACTCAGGAGGACTGCAGCATCAAGCTCAAGCTTTCTCTCATTAAAGAGTTCATTTTTTTTGTACTCAGTTTCTGTGAAATAACTTCTTGGACAAAAAGAAGCAAATGATGCTTTATATATGAACTCATTTTTAGACAATGACATTCTGATCTTAAAGATCACATAGAATGTTGCAAAACAAGTGGATTTTGCACACGACCAGGATTTGGTCAAAGTCTGAAGCAGTGTTCCGAGGGTGGCCAGGGAGTCTCCGTTTGAGAAGGCTGACAGTGGACAGAGAGAGGCTGTCTTGTATAGTTCTCAGGCGGGGGGTGGCTGGCACCATCGTGACGACGCGTCGCCCAGCAGCATCGGCTCCCTTGAGCCCAGGGGGCTTCTGCCACGGAGTCACCAGTGGGGTGTACTGCAGAGCTCTCCAGGTGTTAAAGTCATGTTTTCTCAACTTTCTGACATAGGTGTGCCACTGAACTGCTTTATAAATGGCACTTTAAAGGAGGCAGAATGATCTCTTCTGCAGTGGTGGCAAAAATAAATGAATAAAGATGGCAGAACGAAATGTAGCTCTGTACACTAAAACTAAAATGCCATTATTTGCATTTAAGCCTTTGTAATAGCACAGCAACACTTTAAAAAATATTTCGTTTTTATTGTATTTTTTCCCCGTGATTAATTATAAGGATGTGACGTATATAAAGTCCTGCCAAAGTTGTGTGTGAATGGAAAGGACACCCAGGCCTAGTGCAGTAGCTGCTCAGTGTTCCCATAAAAGCAGAATCCTGTGTTTGCC
This sequence comes from Carlito syrichta, assembly GCF_000164805.1. Classification (NCBI taxonomy): domain Eukaryota; kingdom Metazoa; phylum Chordata; class Mammalia; order Primates; family Tarsiidae; genus Carlito; species Carlito syrichta. The sequence goes on from NW_007256071.1 coordinate 421,736, forward strand.
TCTCCTTGAGCATGCTCGTTTTCCAAGTGTGTTCTGGGCCTTGGACCAGGCTTCCCAGGAGGCCACGAGACCTTCCAAGAGACTCGTGCGGTCAGAGCCATTTTCAGAGCAATGCTAGGGTCTTTGCTTTTTCACTCTTGCCCTTGTGAATGTACAGTGCTGGTGTTCTTCAGAGATGTACACTAAATGCAGGAGGGTCTTTGAGAGTCAGAATGCCTTCTAGCAAGTTAGAAATTAGCTTTACAGAAACTGGAAATCACTGCTCGTATTGTCACTGATTTGGGGGGGAATATTTTTTCATCAAAATGTAATTTATGTTCGCATGTATATTACTGTTGTTCTATAACACATTGCTACAAACATGGTGCCCTAACACAACATAAATGCATCTCTTAGTAACAGAAGCCAGAGTCTTCTGCAGGGCCTGCCACAGTGCTGGCAGGCGGCATTCCTTGGGGGCTCTGGAGAATCTTCCCTTGCCTAGTCCGACTCCCCGAGGCCCCTGTGTTGTGGGTTTGCGTTCCAGCCCTGCTTTTGTGACTGCCTCTTCTTTTCCTGACATGGACCTGGGTAGTGACATGGGCCCACCAGATAATCCAGGACTGTTTCCCATCTCAGGATTACCAACCCAGTCCAGCTGTGAAGTCCCTTTCGCCTTGTAAGCTGACACACGCACAGGCTCCAGGAAGAGGGTGTGGACCTGCAGCGGTCCCGGGTTTACAGTGACTCAGAGTGCAGGAAGCGGGAGCTGAGCCGTGCTCACAGGGCTCTCCTCACTCCTTCTGTGGCCACGCCTCCTCCTGCTCCTGTCTTCTCCATTTATTTTTCTGAAGAGACAGGATCTGGTCTTGAACTCCTGGTGTAAAGTGATTCCCTCACCTTGGCCTCCCAAAGGTCCAGGGTCACGGGCATGAACCACCACACCTGGCCTGGACTCTATCTTCTGAGGACATCGTTATGTTGAGGCCTGCGTGGATAATCCGGGCTGATTTCCCACCTCAAGCTCCTTAGTCACATCTGCAGCATTTCTTTTGCCACGTAAGGCAACATTCGCAAGTCCCAGGGGTTAGGACCTGGACATCCTTGGGGCTATTATTCAGCCTGCCACAGAGGGCTTTGGAGACAATGCCATGACACCATCTGGATAAGTCTTGCTGAGTAGTATATTACACTTTGAAACGCACTTTGAAACGTAACTTAAATCATTTAGAGGCCAAGTATAATGAATATGAAGGCTTGGCTGTATGAACTGTCGAGACAGCCTTGCCTGAGAATGTCTCTGTCTGCATGTTCTGTGGGGTGAATTTACTTTTCAGCGTGCTGAGCATTGATATTCATAGTACTGCGCTTCCAGCTGGTACCTTCTATATAGGACTTGGATCTTTTTTTTTTTGAGTCCAGGTCTCACTCTGTTGCCCAGGCTGGAGTGCAGTGACACCATCATGGCTCACTGTGGCCTTGACCTTCTGGGCTCAGGTGATCCTCTCACCTCAGTCTCCCGAGTAGCTGGGACTACAGGTACATGCCACTATGCCTGGCTTATTTTATTTTATATTTTATTTTATTGATTTGGAGTCTCTCTCTGTTGTCCAGGCTGGAGTGCAGTGGCATGCTTATGGCTACCGCAGCCTTGACTTGCTGGGCTCAGGCAAACCTTCTGCCTCAGCCTTCCAAGTAATTGGAACTACAGGCATGCACCATGCCTAGCTAATTTTTGAATATGTTGTAGAGACGAGGTCTTACTAAGTTGCCCAGGCTCATCTCAAATCCCTGGGTTCAGGCAATTTTCTCACCTTCAACTTCCAGAGTTCTGGGATTGCAGGTGTGAGCCACCATACCTGGTGGGTTAATTTTTAAAATTTTTTTAGAGATAAGGCCTCGCTATGTTGCCCAGGCTGGTCTTGAACTCCTGGACTCAAGCAAATCCTCTCGCCTTGGCCTCCCATAGTGCTGGGGTTACAGGTGTGAATACCCCCTGCCGGTCCTTGGAGCTTGATTGTAGAGCTTTTGGCAACCTCATAGGTTTTGCTGGTGAATATTGATTGGTAGGAATATTCCCGTGGCACATTTCTCCTTATTTGTTTAAATGAACTGATGTCAGCACGAGAATGGGAACAGCTTTTATTTCTGTATGAGGTGACCATTTATTTCCCCCGACGTCTTAGGTAGTGATAAGTGCTAGCGAGTCTGACTTGGCCACCGTGTGATGCTCTCCCTGTCTCTCCTAGGTAGAGGAGATCAGAAACGCTATCGATAAAATTGCCCAGGATGTTGAAGAAGTCAAGAAAAACCACAGCATCATCCTGTCTGCGCCAAACCCAGAAGGAAGTAAGTAGCGGGCCCTGAAGGGAGTTTTGCCTGCCTGTGCGCCTCTCTTACTGTATATGGCCAGGCTTCGGCCCTGGTTGCATGTTGGGGGTTTTTAAAATCCCGATGCCCCCTGGCACCAGTGTGGTCTTGCAAGCTTCCCACGTGCTTCTGGTGTTCAGCCAGGGAAGGACCCACGCATGGTCAGATGGAAAAGAGTAGTGAGCGTGACTTTACAGAGCTCAGGGTCCCGTCGGCGATGAGGCCCGAGTCTTAGGCCCACAGTCAAGCAGGAATGACGGAACCTAACATTCCCAGAGCAGTGGACCAGAGACCGACTTAGAAAACTGCTCAATAAAGCAGACATGAGGTGGCGGCTGAGGAGAGGCAGCATCATACCCCGAGGGGAAGCTTTTGTGTGGGCTGTGCAGTTCTGTCTGTTGAGGACAGCATGGAGGAATTGATTCTGTTTGTTTTTTCCACACCCTCTGCCCTACATCTGTCTCCTTCTGAGTCTGAGGCCCATGGCAGAATGGAAAGAGCTAGTGTAAGTCATGGGGGAATCTGTATCCCAGTTTGTGTGACAGTTTGTGTTGTGCCCTGGGCAAGGGGCTTCCTCTCATGGGGGGAAGAGCAGTGATCTTCCGTAGCCCCAGCATCAGGAGCTGGCGGTTAAGAGGGAGTGTGTCATGGAGTTGGAATGAGGGCTGTTGAAACTTCAGAGGTGACACAGGCCTGAACAGGCCAGAGACTGCACAGGGGCATCCACGTGTCATTTGGGGAGAATTGACATCTTGACCATATGGAGTCTTTTAATCCATGAAAGTGGCCTCTCCTCCACTCTTGGAGTCTTCTTCAGTGTCTCTCAGTGCAGGACTGTTATATTTATTCCTAGATGGTCGATGTTTTGATAGGAATGCAAATCCTATCTGCTTCAAGTTTCACTTTCTATTTGTTTGCTGCCAGTATATGGAAATACAATCATTTTCCCCCCATTTTTATTTTAGACTTGAAGGTGCGTTGCATGTTTGTGCCATGGTCGTGATGTGTAGTGATGGGGCCCATTCCCCAGAGAGTGAACATTGCTCCAATAGGTAATTTATGAGCCCTAGGCCTCCTCCTCTTTCCCCGCTTATGGGTGTCCCCATGTCTATTACTTCCATCTTTGCGACCGTTTCGTTCCCGCGCATGAAGGAGAGCATGCGGTGTTTGGTTTTCTGCTTCTGAGTCAGTTCGCTTGATACGGAGGTCTCCAGCTGTGTCTGACTTGCTGCCGAGGACACTTGCCGTCCATGGCCTTGCCTGTGAGCTAGGAACCTCATGTTCTCCTTCCGTTCTGTTGGGTCGTCTCCTCCCCAGTCTTGTCATCTGGGAACAGTGACAGTTTTCCCCCAGCTTTTTATTTCTAGCCGACTGATTTTGCTGACCATCAATATAGCCTTGACCATGAGTGGCAGTGGGCACTCCCTCCCATCTCAGAGGAGACTTGAAAGCAATATGTTTTGCTGCAAGATTACTTAGTGTGGCCATGCGTTGAAAGAATAAGAACGTAGTATTAAATTGATATGCTCTGGAAAATCAGTTTAATCTTCCAGATTAATCCAGTGCTGTGGGCCACTGCTGGGCTCTCCTTTTGCATTTGTTCTTTCTGTTTTCCTAAAGAGAACCTTTGCAAACCGTGGGCATTTCAGGCCCTCCCCAACACGGAGCCGTCCCTGTAGGGCGTGAAGTGTGTGTGATTTCGTGTTTTGGTCCTGGGGCCGACAGGGCTGGGTTTGCCCCTGCAGCCTGGTGGAGACGGCTCCCTTGGGTGGGAGTCTGGATCCCTGCTTCCACCCTTTGGGAGGCACATCCTGCATGACTGGCTGCTTGCGTTTCATCTGCCCCACCCTCACTGCGTTGTTTCCCTCGTCTTGTTCGGTTCCCTCTTTTCCGCTAGTTGTGCCCTTAGCTCTAGCGGAAACGGCTTCAGCCATTTCTTGGGAGCCGTGTGGGTGTGGCTAGTGACCCCCGTGCAGGGTGGGAAGCCGCCTTCCCGCTCATGCCAGGTTCGGTCCCGGCTCCACCTGGATCTTGTGTGGCCTGAGCTTGTGACTTGCCTTCTCTACACCAGGCCCCTGTGTGCACCCTCAGCTGATGGTGGCCACTCCCTTTGTGCTGGCTGTGTGCTGCCCGAGGCGGTGCTGTGAGACGCATTCAGGGTAGCCAGGGCTCCAGAACCTCGGCACGTGTTGCTGTGGGTCCTGGGCTGCCCTTGACATCTTGTCTCCAGCGTGAGACACGTGTGTCTCTTCCTGGGGCTGCACTGGTGTGTGTCCTGGGACCTGTCTTGTGGTGGCTTTTCTGCTGTTTGCTATTTTGACCTTGGCTCTTGGCCCCAGCATAACACACATGTCCCCCCATTAGGGCCAGCTGGTCACACCCTTGTTCACTCCCTGTGGATGAGGTTGGTGTGTTGGAGCCCATCTTGGAAAGGATGTTGGCCAGGCCTTTTCCGGTTGCAGGTGACTTCCTTCTGAGGTGTGCTGGTGATTACCAGAGTCCCATGTTATTACAGTCTTATAACAGTGTCCCAGTGTCATTGGCTTGTCCTTCCAATGGGTGCCAAGCCCCAGGCACTGCACTTAATGCGTGGCATGGGCAGTCTCGTTTATTCTCTGGGATAGCCTGATGCAGAGCCGAGAGCACTGAGGCTTAGACAAGTGAGGCCATGGGCCTGGTTTCGGGCTGCTGGTGGGCAGTCTCAGTCCTGCAGGCCGTCTTCCGCACCTGCTCTTCTAATAGCTGTCTGGGGGTGCTTGCCTCATGCCCACACAGCCTGCATGTCTGGGTCCAGGGCTCTGACCTCCCGCACTGAGTGTCCTTCATCTTGTGGACTCCATCTGTGAGTACCTGTCTACTTAGCTCTCTGGCCAGAATTCCCAGGAATGTGCACCAGACCAAAGGACTTGTGCCACGTGGCATCCTTTGCAGTTCGCAAGGTTTCTCATCTGTGGGAAGGTGCACTAGGCTGCAGGGAATTGCCCTTACTCCTTCCCCAGATGTGCCACATCTCAGTGTGCTGCCACTGTTAGCATCCCTCTCAGTGTGTGAGTGCGCATGAGCAGTATGTGTGTGCACGCACCTGTGTGCATATTCTTGCACACGTTATGTTTATGCCTATCCTTATTTGTGCTGAGTCATTTAGGGCGGGCTGTAGGCATCATGGCTGTCCCCCTACCCTTCGTCTCCACTTCCCGACTCTAGCACTCACAGCACTTCCTGCCAGGGCTGTCCCCCATGAGACCCGCAGACCACCCCTTGGTGCATGCCACAAGGATGCTGCACTGCCGCCACGTCCCCCTCAGGGCCTGGCCCGTGACTGCCCTCTCGCAATATGTTCCCTCCCCTGGCCAGCCCAGGTGTGTGCATGTGCCCCTGGAGTGGAAGTGTAGGGAATAAAATGATTTGCTTTCCAATGAATGCTGAACCATGTTAAGATGCCTGTGCTGAGTTACTTCCTGCGTCTTTGTTCCCTTTCACAGGCTTTTTACTTTGGCAGGACCCAATCAAAATGAAATTCTGTAAGCCAGTCAGCAGATAGGACATGCAGATAAAACGATTTTGTAATAACTCTGAAAACCAGTTGGCAGGTAGGACATGCAGATGAGTTAATCATGTAACCCAGTCAATGTACGACGTGTAGGCGACGTCCGGGAAAGTGATGCAACCTCTGGAGTACCCAGCCCATGGGAAAACAGGGGAAGGACTTGTGTTTTGGGCCTAAATGCCTTGGCTGTAGCCGCTCGGTGTATCTGCTCATTCGAGAGACACCCATTCTTGCAAAGGCGTCATTAAAAAAGCTGCTTCACTCCACTGATCTCCAAGTCTCCGTGTCGCTTTTGAACGACAGAGTCTGAAGGGGGTGCCCCTTGTTGCCCTTGTTTCCAGCAGAAGGCTCTCTCAGGGTGGAGCCTTTGGGGCTCCGCGGGTGTCTTGTCCCCAGTCACACCTTGGGCCTCCTCCTGCTTGTCTGATGTTGGCACGGCTCTGCTGGTTTCTTGTGGTCCGTGTGTGTGGGATGGATATTTTGCTTTCATCTCCTCTGAATCTTTCTATACCCCTCTGTTTTAGATGTTTCTCTTATCTCTTGTGAATAAATATCCAGTTGGAGTTTGTCTTCTGTCCAGCTGGGTTATTCCTGTCCTGAGGGCTTACCACCCACTTCCTGGAATGGTTGGTCCAGCTGGGTGAACCCATGGTCTCTCTCTTTTTGTTTTTCTTGCCTGTCTAGGTGATCTTCCTCCCTCTGCACGCTTTCTTTTGGGTGGTTTTAAGATTTGTATCCTCTTCCCTGTCGGCGGGTGCTTGACTTGTTGGAGCCGTGAACGTTGGCGTTTCCACCACCTCTTGGGAGCACGAGGGCCTCGGACAGCTTACTCCACCCCGCACCACATGCTGTTGTCATCGTGTGGATGCGCGCGTGTGTGTATGTGTGTGCACGCGTCTCCCTCCCAGGATGCTACTTTATGCCATTAGGACAGTCAGTGCATGGCAGGGTTTGGCCCTGCACTTGGTCATCATTTATCTGAAATGACGTCTTTTTTGTCTTTTTATTTCCTTTGCTAAGGCTGTGTTGTTATCTGAAATTATCTTTATTCTATTGTGATCCTCGAAGGATATTTTCACTGAGTACAAGAGTCTAGCTTGGAAGTTCCTTAATTTTATCACTTGGATGGTTTTAAAGATATTTTGCCCATGATATTTTCAAAGTCAGCTAGTTGGCGCTTTTAAGAGTCTTGGTCCTTGGCCTTGGGTTTGAACTTCTTGCGCTTGTGCTCCAAGTGGCTTCCCACTTCCCCTCCTCCTGGAAGGCCTCCTGGGTAGGCTGCAGATGTGTCCCAGTGTGGGGGAAGCCCTGGTTTCCTTCCTGTCTCCGCTGGGACTCGAATGATGTATATTTCAGACTGTGTGCTTTCTGCCTCTCACCCTCTGTTCTCTGTTTTCCGTCAATTTGTCTCTTCATTTTATTTTGAAATTTTCTTCCTTACTTATCTTCTGATGCCTCTTCAGTTATTGTCTTCCAGGTCAGGGAGCCTCTCTTTTACCCATTGAATTATTTTTGGATTGGTTTTTCACTCCCAGAATTTCATCTGGTTCCTTTTTATACTGTCCTATTCTCTGACACAATTAATAATCTTGTATTTTCTTGCTTTGGATGTAATTGTTTTTTGTTGGTTTTTTGAGTTGGAGTCTCACTCCATTGCCTAGGCAGGAGTGCAGTGGCATGCTCATGGCCACCCCACCATCGGCTGGCTGGGCTCCAGTGATCCTGCTGCCTTAGCCTTCCAAGGAGCTGGAAGAATGTAATTGTTTTAATGTCTGTGTCTGAAAACTTCCTTTTTTTTTGAGTTGGAGTCTCACTCTGTCACCCAGGCTGGAGTGCAGTGACAGCTCATGACTACTGCAGCCTTGACCTGCTGGGCTCAGGCAATCCTTCTACCTTAGCCTCCCGGGTAGCTGGAACTACAGGCATGCGCCACCACGCCTGGCTAATTTTTTTATTTATTGCAGAGATGAGCTCTCACCAAGTTGCCCAGGCTGGTCTCAAACCCATGGGCTCAGGCCGTCCTCTCGCCTCTGCCTCCCAGAGTGCTGGGATGACAGGCAGGAGCCACTGCCTCTGACCTGATAGCTTCATTAATGGGTATCCTCTGGCTCTGTTTATGTTGTTTGTTGTTTTTGTGGGGTTTCATTCATGGTTTTTTATCTCTATTTGGTTATTTTTTATTGGGATTTGAGCTTTGTATTTGAATTATTTGTGGCAATGATTTGAGTCCTGAGTGGTATTTTCTTTTTGAAGAGTTGATTAATTCTCATTTCTGGCAGATGGCTGGGGTGCAGCAGATCTGGGTCTGATTATGGCCTGCAGTGACTCAGCACCCGGCTCCGGCTGCGCGCCCGGGGCCCTGCACCCTGCTTCTCACAGCACCATCAGGGAGCAGCCTCCCGCGTCTCAGCCTCCTGGGAGCTGGCAGCTCCCTGGGGTGGGGGCAGCTCATGCGGCTCTTCTTGGGGACTCTCCTGCACCTTCTCCTCTGCCTCTTCAGCTCCTGATGGCTGCAAGCAGATTTACAAGGATAGCAGTATTTCCCCTTTCTAACTGTCCTTAGCAGGAGGACTCATCTGAACCCCTTGTCGCTGGGAGGGGGGTTCCCGGTCGCCCATTCCTCCCCCAGGGATTTGAAGTGTCACCTTGGGAGGGCTGCCTGAGCCTGTGCCTGGATAGGCAGGAGCTCCACCCTCCTCTTAAACCGCACTCCACCCGCCTGTTGAAGAGCTACGGGCTTTCTCACTTGGGGTGCGTCCTGCTGTGAATGTCCGAGCGGGCCTCACCCACCTGTCACTGCTTCTGCGCCCGCTTGGTGGTCCCAGGCTGTCTCCACGTCGGTCCTCAGCAGCGGCCAGTGGCTGATGGGCCTGGCCTGCACAAGTGTGCATGCTCTACACGTATTGGACCAAGACTCCCGTGCTCGGCCCTCCTTCCCAGACCCGAGGCTGGGTCTCAGGTGTCAGAAGCATGCGCCCGCAGCCAGCCCCCACTGGAGGCGAGCCCACATCTCTCCATCACCGAGGCGTTGCATCCCTGAGTGCCCGTTATAGCCGTCGTTTCCTGCTGCCCTCTCCACCCTGACGTGAGATTTGCAGAGAACACTACCTCTTGCCTCCATAATGTTAAAAACCATGTGGCACCCGACTGAAAGGAGACACGGCGCAAGCGGTTCACGTCCTGCAGGGAAGGCCCAGGACTGCTGTGCCAGGAAATAGAGTCGGAGCTCACCCTGTCCACAGAACGGTCATGACGCCGCAGCCAGACTGTGGGTGACAGGTGTGCTGGGGGTTCTGGTGGCACCAGCAGTCCTCCCATGTGGGGTTCAGTTTCGAGGAAGTTGTGCGACTTCTCCGCCGTTGACACAGCAGCTGCCTTCTGGAAGAGCCGCTGGGCGTCAGGACCGAGCAGGGAAAACGCTGCTTCCTGGCCAGAGGGAGACAGGTCTGGGCTCAGGAAGCCAGGCCTTTCCCTGCGCTCTGCCCACGTGCATAGGACACTGTCACGCAGGCCGGCTCTGCATTGCCTGGAACCAACCGGTGCCATCCTGGCTCTGGTCCTTCCTGTGACTGGTCCTTCTGTGGCTGCTCGTCTTCCATCCCTGGTCAGGTCCCATCCCTTGCGTGGGACACCCAGCAGCAGCCCCCACCCCCAGTTCCTGGGGCATTCCTGTGGAAACCCCTTGGCACTGGCACTTCCTGCATCTCTCCTACCTTTGTATAAACGATTGGATCCTCGGTGCCTCCTGGGTAACACATGTCCCACACACCTGATCACTTGGTGTGTGTCGCTGGTGTGCGACCTCTCCCTCCAGAGGTGGCTCAGCACCTGACCCAGCTCTGACATGCTCCAGGAGCCAGCCTGACTCTGAGAGTGGCCACACGCCTCTCCCATGGCTGAGGATGCAGAGGATGTGGCACTGCCGGCACCATGCATACACCCTCGGCTGAGGGTCGGAGGGAGGAGAATGGCATCTCTAGAAGCTTTTGCTCTTGGGCTTTCCAGGGTGAGGTGTGCGGGTGGCGTGAGAGTGAGTGCCGACTCTCCAGGGTGACAGGGGGACCTGGGTGGGTGGGACCTTGTGTCTCCCTGGCAGTCCTGGCCAAGGGTGGGAGTGACCTTCTCCAGGTTTTTGGAGCCTCTGGGCAGGCCAACCCATCTCCAAGCAGGGTCGCGTCCCTACCGTGCCCAGGGTGCCAAGGCAGCAGGTGACAGAGTCGACCCTCTGCGCCCATCATGGTGAGGCCTTGTGCCGTGGACCCAGGGTTGGTACTTGCCTAGCAGCTGGTCTCCATCACGTGCAGCCCATGGGGGGGTCCCCGCTCGTGGCACCCGCGCTCTTGAATCCCTTCTCACTCCAGGGCTGACAGAGAAGCCAAGCTCCAGGCAGCAGCTCCAGCACGAGTGGTGGCTGTGCCTTGTGCCTGCCTCAGTGGCACAGTCTGTAGCAGAGGAGGTTGGGGACAGGCCTTTCAGAGGATGGTGGCTCTCGGCCTCTGGGCTCAGGTCTCTGTGTGGACTGTTTCATAGTCAGGGGTGTAGACCAGCAGTCTCCTGCTGCAGTGTAGCCTGGGGGCTTGTCAGCTTGATTGCCAGCCACACCCCAGCCGAGTGCCCAGTGGGTCCTGGGTGAGGCCCAGGGACATGCATTTCCACTGAACTTCCCCTGGTATCAAAGTTGCTCTGCCACTTGCCAAGCTCAGGCTTAAGCAGTCGTTTTTTTTCTTATGGAAAACAGTACTTGGGCAATCCCCTTAGGTCCCCTCCTGCTCTGGGAGCTTTTCTGTCCTCTTGTTAAATTCTACTTTCAAAAACAAATAAAAAGCCAAAAAACAAACAAACAAAAATAGTACTTATGCACTAAGGATGTTGCTTCATTTAAGTTTATTGGACATTATTTATATTAGATATTATAGCTCAGATGTCTTATTTTAAATTTTTAAAGAAATAAAAGACGAGCTTGAAGATCTGAACAAAGAAATCAAGAAAACCGCTAATAAAATTCGAGCCAAGTTAAAGTGTAAGTTTAAAGTTTTATGTTCAATTATTGGGTGATTGTTATTTTCTTCTTTATAGGTTTTTATCCTTTTACATTTTCAAAAATAAAAATTGTGAGGACTTTAAAGTAAATTACTTGTAGTTATGTCAAAGTACTAATTCATACTCAATGAGATTATGTGTTTGCTTATGAATTGTTACACTGTTATATTTTCTTGACATTTTGGGTTAAATTGCAGATATTTGAGAAGGTGAGATAGCCTTTACATGAGCTGCCAGGTTCCTCTCCCACAGTCCTGTTGGTGGTCAGCTCTTTCATCTTCCGATGCTAGCCACTGTGAGTTATGGAGTATGGCATTGCCCTGGCCGCAGAAGCTTCTGAGAGGCTTATGGCTTCTGGGTGGACTTTAACAGAGGCTGCTTTTTCTTGATAGTAGAAAGACACATTGCATTTCACTTGTACAGAATGACATCGACATCAAGACCAGTCTCTATGCAGATGATACAACACTTTTCTTATGGAAAATGCCAGACTAGTGCCCAAGTGCAGACGCAGCCCCCAGCTCCACAGTTCAGTGCTATCCCCACGCTCTGCCACTGCCCCTGGCATCTGTGGTGTCTTTCTTTCTTTCTTTTTTTGAGTTGGAGTCTCACTCTGTCGCCCAGACTGGAGTGCAGTGGCCGCTCCCGGCCACTGCAGCCTCCACCTGCTGGGCTCCAGCGATCCTTCCGCCTCAGCCTTCCAAGTAGATGGAATTACAGGCACTCGCTTACCACGCCTGGCTGATTTTTTGATTTATTGTAGAGCTGAGGTCTTGCCTGCCCAGGTGAGTCTCGAACCCGCGGGCTCAGGCCATCCACTCACCGCAGCCTCCCAAAGGTGCGGGATGACAGGCTGAGCCGCCGAGCCCGGCTTGTGGTGTCTGTCATCGGAGGAATTTCACTCCCCGGTTACCTAAGCCAAATTAACAACAGTTCTTGAATGTGGTGCCATGATCCCCGCTCACTCCAAGCAATCTTGCCCCGTACCTGGGTCCCACCGCTTCTCCGGAGCCCTGCTTCTGACGTGGAGAGGGTGCTGAGACGCTGGGACGCGGGCCGGGTGTGTTGCTGCACGTAGCGAAGATTCGGCCATTTGACCTAGGCCCTTTTAGTGAACATAGCCAGGACTGTTCTGATGAAATGAACCATGGTTTCCTACTGATATTTTAAGTTAAATTAAGAGCTGAGGAAAGATTTTCACTTAATCTGGGAGGGCTGCGACATTATCTCCGTAAACTCTGCCCAAGTCCTGCTCTCACTGCCACTCCCGTTATGACTCATTCACTTTATTCCAGAGGACGCACACAGCAAACTCAAAATGGGGCCTGCAGCTACCATTAAGAGTATGATTACTTGAAACAATTAGCTTTCTTTTTTTGGTAAAGACAGGGTCTTGCTGTGTTGTCCAGGCCAGTCTCCAACTCCTGGCCCCAAGTGATCCTTCCCGCCTCAGCCTCCCAAAGTGTTGGGATTACAGATGTGAGCCACTATACCTGGCCAGTTTAACTTTTTTTTTTTTTTGCTCATTTTTTTTGTCTTTAAGTATCTCCAGCTGTGCAGTATAATCAAATTACTGGGGTTTTTTTGTTGTTGTTGTTTATTTTTATTTATTTATTTTTTTAGCCATTATGTTGCTATGTTGCCCGGGTTGGGCTTGAACCCTTGTGTTCAAGCAATCCTCCTGCCTCAGCCTTACCAAGTAGCTGGGAATGCAGGTACACAACACCCCACCTGGCTACAAATTACTGGGTTTTAAAGTTACTTTGAATAGTTTTTCCTCTGTGCATTTATGTCGCTAACTTGACCTACCATTGGTTTCACTTAGAAGTTTAGAGATTGCTTCTTTTACACATTTAATTTTGTCTTGTAGTTTTGTGATATACTTATGTCATTCTGAAGTCAAATTTGTAAGACAAACATATTCCCAGTCTCAATTTTGGGTTTTTCACCGCAGACCTAAACTCTTGGCCTTAAGTGATCCTCCCACCCCACCTCCTGAGTGTAGTCTCCTGGGGCTACAGGGATGTACCATCCTGCCTGGCTAATTTTTAGATTTTTTGGAGACGTGGGAGTTTCTCTGTGTTGCCCAGGTTGGTCTCAAACTCCTGGGCTCATGTGCTCCTCCTGCCCTGGCCTCCCAAAGTACTGGATGACGGGAATGCACCAGCACGCCCGGCCTGGAGCCTAGCTTTTGTCTGTCTTTCCTACCCTACACTTATTCATCTCCTTTCTCCAAAACCAGTTTAACAATTTCTGGGTTCTTTTTCCATTTTATTTTTTTTCCGAGTCGGGGTCTCACTTTGGCGCCCAGGCTGGAGTGCAGTGGCATGATCATGGCTCACCACAACTTCCAACTCCTGGGTTCAGCCTGTCCTTTTGCGTTAGCTCCCCAAGTAACTGGTGTCACGACGCCTGGCTGATTGATAAAATTTCTTTTTTCGCTATGTTGCTCAGGCTAGTCTCAACCTCCTGGGTTCAAACAATCCTCTTGCCTCAGCCTCCCAAAGTGCTGAGATTACAGGTGTGAGGAACCTTACCTGGCCCCTTTTCACTTTTTAATGAGTAAATATATCTATTTATCCGAAGCACTGGGCATGGTGGCTCATGTCTGTAATCCCAGCACTTTGGGAGGTGGAGGTGAGAGGGTTGCCTGAGTCCAGGAGTTCAAGCCCAGCCTGGGCCACGTGGCAAGACCCTGTCTCTACAATAAATTTAAAAAAAAATTAGCAGGACATAGTTGCATGCGCCTGTAGTCCTAGCTGTTTGGAAGGCTGAGGCTGAAGGATCGCCTGGGTCCAGCAGGTCGAGGCTGTGGTGGCCATGAGTGTGCCCCTGCACTCCAGCCTGGGTGACAGAGTGATACTCTTACTCAAAAAAAAAAAAAAAAAAAAAATTTATGTTTCTTTAGCCTCTCCTTAATTTTGAACAGTTTCTCAATCTTTCTTTAACCTTCATGATATTGACATTTTTAAAAGAATACAGACTAGAAGCCA
>NW_007256071.1:435684-459046 GCF_000164805.1 Carlito syrichta
CTCTTACTCAAAAAAAAAAAAAAAAAAGGCAGTTTCTCTTGATGGTCTTGATGGTCTTTTTAGTAGATTGTTTTAAAAGGTCACTCATTTATTACCTTTAATTTTATGAAGAGATGCTTTAAAGATAAGATAAGCAATGTGAAGTTTGGCTCGAAAAACTTTCACTTTGAATTTACACGGTGCCGTCTTCCGTTTGCCTCTAGCCATCGAACAGAGTTTTGATCAGGATGAGAGCGGGAGCCGGACGTCGGTGGATCTCAGGATTCGCAGGACCCAGGTTTGCAATTTGCCTCTTCGGAGTAACATAAGGTTGAGGAATGAGCCTTTCTCTTTCTTCTTCCCAACTCAGAAGGGCTCACCTTGGCTGTCCTGTTCGTCCTTATCATGTTTCTCTATAAAAAGGACGTGATGGCCAGGCTCGGTGGCTCAGCTTGTAATCCCGCGCCCTTGGGAGGCTGAGGTGAGTGGATTGCCTGAGCCCGCGGGTTCGAGACCCGCCTAGGCAGGCAAGACCTCATCTCTACAATAAATCAAAAAAAATTAGCCGGGCGTGATAGCACGCGCCTGTAGTTCCAGCTACTCGGAAGGCTGAGGCGGAAGGATCTCTGGAGCCCAACAGGTCGAGGCTGCGGTGGCGGGAGCGGCCACTGCACTCCAGTCTGGGCGATAGTGAGACTCCAACTCAAGAAAAAAAAAAGGATGTGATATTTACATACCTTTTTATTGTGAAGAAGCAGAGTCCAGTTCTGCACAGCAGGGAGCAGTCCAGACTGTGCTGGAGTCTGTAACGAGACCCTCACCCTGCAGTGGCTTATGGGCATCAGAGGGAGTGCAGAGTCCTTGCCCTGCTCGGCCAAAGTGACCAGGAAGCAGGCTCCGGGCGCCTCCTGGGTCCCAGCCCTATCCTGTTTTCACTTGTGAGGCCTGTCCCTGGGGGCCCACGAGCCACTCCAGATCATGGCTTCCCCTTCTGTGCCAGTGCTGAGGGACCCAATGTGAGGTTAACACACTGCGCATGCGAGGGTCTCTGCACAGATTCTGCCGCAGATGGGCTGCTCTCATTATCGGCCATTTGAAAATGCACAGGACCCGTAGTTTGAGTTTCTGAAGGCTAGTGATTCTGCATGTCATTTTTGGAAGGAGAAATCACCGTTTCCATGGGCTTTCTGTGTCGTTAGCATTCGGTGCTGTCTCGGAAGTTCGTGGAAGTCATGGCCGGATATAACGAAGCCCAGACGCTGTTTCGGGAGCGGAGCAAGGGGCGCATTCAGAGGCAGCTGGAGATCAGTGAGTTGGGGGCCCCACATCTGTTAAAAATGTATTTTTTCCCTATTTGTACCAAGGTTGTGAAACCTGAGGACCTTGGATCTGAAACTTTCTTTTTCCTGAGCCACCGCTTGCCCGTGTGCACCCTCGGGCCCCCTGAGTGCGAGAACCCGAACGCCCCCCCTTCGTCCCTGGTGGGGCTTCGGTCGGGTGTCCCCTCTGAGGCCTTCTTGTCCGCCAGTCCCTCTGCTCTGGGTGGGAGACCATCTCTGGGCCCTTCTCTTCTGCCTGTTTGTGACAGAGGCAGGTGGCCCTGCTGTCCAGATGTTCTTGGGGTGTGTGCAACGGACAGCGGCGGGAGGATGGCATCTTCCCTGGCAGAGGCAGCTTGTCACGTGATCAAGGCTGCCAGGCTGCTCACTCCCCTTGTGAACCACCAGCTCTAGTCTCCAGGTGGCCACAAACCCACTGTGGGACACTGCCCCCTGGCTGCTCCTTCTTTCCCCTCCAACTTGGGGACTGGGGAACCAGCAGAAGGAGGCGCTCATGCTGCCTGCTGTGCTGAGGTTGGCAAAGCTCTTCGTCCTGCCCGGGGTTTCAGGCTTTCCGCTCGCCTCTGCGAAGCCCTGGCAGGTGAAATGCTGCAAGTGAGGCGGCGGCTCAGACCCTTCGCGGGTCTCGATACCTTCAGAGACTATCCTTGGCCAGCTTGACCTTGTCCCAGCTCAGCGAGGCTCCTGTGTTCTTAAGGATTATTTTTTTCCTGTGTGTTTTACCGGGTCAGTTTCTGTCGCCGTCTTCAGTGTCTTCAGGCTAGTCTCTTATTTTCCTCCTTTCTGGTCTGCCCTGGGCTTCATCCAGTGTGTGTTTCATCTCAGATGTTGGAGTCCTCACCTCTAGGTGTAGGCGTCTACCTCCTGCGTGTTTCTACCTGGCTGAACATCTGGAACTTGGTTATACCAGCTTGTAAGGTCCTTGTCTGCTCATTCTAGCTTCTGTGTCATTTCTGGTCGGTTGATTTTTCTCTTCATTGTGAGTGTATAGGGCTGCTCAATGAGCCTGGTCAACTTGGATTTTATGCCAGACATGGCGAATTGTACCTGTGGGTGCTGAGGACTTCGGTATTTCGTAGTTTTGATATTGTAAACATTCTTGGACTTTGTTTGGAATGTAGTTAACCACCTGCACACAGTGCAGTCTTTGGGATCTTGCTTTTTTTTTTGAGTTGGAGTCTCACTCTGTCGCCCAGACTGGAGTGCAGTGGCCGCTCCCGGCCACTGCAGCCTCGACCTGCTGGGCTCCGGCAATCCTACCTCCTCAGGCTTCCAAGTAGCTGGAACTACAGGCGCGCGCTACCACACCCGGCTATTTTTGATTTATTGTAGAGCCGAGGTCTCGCCAAGTTGCCCGGGTGGGTCTCGAACCCGTGGGCTCAGGCAATTCTCTCGCCTCGGCCTCCTAAAGTGCTGGGATTACAGGCTGAGCCACCGAGCCCGGCCTGGGATCTTGCTTTTGAAGAGAGCTGAGCAGCTTTGTTTGAGGACCTGCTATTCCTCCTGCTGAGGCAAGATTCTCTGGGTTCCCCGCTGTTGGCCTATGTGCCCTGCGGTTCTTTCGTCTGCCCGGCGCTCCCTTGGACCCTCTCTGATGGCTTCTTGGGGTGCTGATCCATGCCCTGGAGAACTCGAGGGTCTCCCAGGCTCGCGGCTGTGCATCTGGTTATCTCCTGGACTTCATTCTGCAGACTGTAACCACTTAGCCTCTCCTCAGCTCTGCCTTGTCCACTCGGGGCTCCACTGGGCTCCACCTGGGAACCCTGCCTGCTCCGTGGCTGGGCATGCCCAGTCCCCTGTGATGGCCAGCCATCGTGCTCACCTTGTTTGCTTTCCGTCTCTTGGGAGTCGCTGTGTGTACCTGATTCAAGGGCTCAGCACCTTGAACCCCCTGTTTCAGACTGTGGTTTGCTGTTTCATGTGGAGGGTCAACACAGCCCTGTTACTCCATCTGGGCCAAAGTGTCGGTCCAGTCCTTATGCCGACCGATTACTTTGCTACGAACATGTTTTTAAGAACTGTGTTGACTTTGGGGTCTGTTCCACCTTTTGTGAGTGAGGCATTGTCATGGACACCACATCGTGGGTGCACCGTGGGGGCTCTCGCTCTGTGGCTGTGGTGGGGGCTTTTGCGGCAGGCTCCTAGCTGGGTTTGGGGCCAGGACAGACTCAGCCCTGAAGGAGTCATGTCGTCTGTCACGTGTGTCTTCCTTCTTTCCCGGGTTATTTCATCTCTGTGTGCGTCATTTCGTTTCCAGCTTTTCTCCCATTGAGATCATGCTCATCTGTCAAATATAGGGTCTTTCTGAAAGTATCTTATAAGCAGTAACATATCATACGAGGGCCCCCCTGCCAATGCAATAATTTTGTGGATTGCAGACCCCTTGTAGTCCAGGCTTCCCCTGCTAGATAAGTGTTCTAGGAACCATCGGCATCCGTGTACCAGCTAGTGTTGTGAGAGGCTGTGTTTGGCTTCAGTGAATTTTTTTTTTTAAGATTCTTTCACTGCATTTGCCCATTTCACGGTGGGTGATTTATAAGCACACCTGCCCACACCACGCTAAGTGCTCAGCAGTTTTTGACCAAAAATCACACGCCCCCATGCCACACCCTTCCTATTCACCCAATCTCACCCCAGGCAACTTTCTTTTGTTTCCCTGGGTGAAAAACGTGCTCACAGGGAAACATTTTGCCGGTGTAGAAGGGTGGAACAAAAATGGCAGAAGGGCTAAAAGGCATCAAAATCGACAAGTTCAAAAACGGTCTGAGCCACGGAAGAAGTGTCTTGATAGGTGTATGGCATCCAACGGAGAGCACTTTGAAGGTGACTGAAGTTGGAACATGTAAGAATGCACAATTTTTTATAAATTCCAGGATTTTCTTAGGTCCCCCCTCATACGCATGCTGGCAGCTTTTTAGTAATTCCTTGGTCTTTTAAATTCATAACCCTCTCTGCGACTGATGTGTGGTGGGGAGGTCTAGGCCAACCCCCAGGACAAGGGGGATGAGAGACCACAGAGAGAAGCTGACATCCAGCTTCTCAGAAAGAAACATCCAGTGGGGACTTAGGAGCAGAAGCCATGTGCCGGGCAGCTGGGAGATGGGAGACCCCGCACCTGCCCCCCAGAAGGGACCCTCTCTAAGCCTGGCCTTGAGGGCAGACGTGTGTAGCTGCACACCACCTTTGCCTTCCTTGACAAGACGCCGACTACCACTGTGACCACCCACCGGGAGGTTGGATAAGCATCTTGATGAGGGGTTCCCTGTGCTGCGGGCCTAGACGTCTCTTCCTGGGTTCCCTGTGCCGCAGGCCCGTGTCTTCAGGGGTTCTGTGTGTTGTCAGCCTTTCTTTTTTTCTTAAATCAGGCAGGTTCTAGCCTCATGTCACAGGGTGTCTTTTCTGTATCGTATGCTTTATTTCTTCAAATGGGAGTGTATTTCTTCTTGGGGGCAGGACCTGTTCCCTGTGTCTACAGAACTGTTCCTGAAATGCTTGGGCTGTTGTGTGTCAGAGTTCAGAAGTGTCGAGGTGTTTGGAAGATGGAACGGGTGTAGGATGTATATTATATAATGCCCAGGTAGAGTCTGAGACTCACCCTGTAGTCACACACTGATGTCTCTCTCCAGTGAGATGTGAATGTTCACAGTAAGTGGGAGGAACTGGCATTATAAATAGCCTCAACTTACTTTAGATCAGATTTTGCCACCAAATCAATTTTGGCATCAAACATGGGACAAAGCTAGTGTTCATTATGTTTTGGATTTCAGAATGATGGATGAGGGATTCTGGATGTGCACTACATCTTATGTTCCACGATGCCAGGCTGTTTCTCAGGCACGTAGTTAGCCAGTAAAAGTGGACTTAGTAGTTGCATCTTTTAAAATTCTGTTGGTGGGTACAAGAGGAATTGGTGAACATGAGAAGTGAACAGTTATTTTTAGTTTTGGCAATTATATTTTGTATTACTTGAAGCAATTTTCATCTTTTTTTAAAAGCAAAGAAAACCTCAGAGACTCTCCTGTTGAACTGTTTGAACAGAGTTTTTTTTTTTGAGTTGGAGTCTCACTCTGTTGCCCAGGCTGGAGTGCATGGTACACCATGGTCACCACAGCCTCGACCTGCTGGGCTCAGGTGATCAATCCTTCAGTCTCAGCCTTCCAAATAGCTAGGATTACAGGTGCGTGCCACCATGACCGGCTAATTTTTTTGGTTTAATGCAGAGATGAGATCTCGCTAAGTTGTCCAGGCTGGTCCTGAAACCGTGGGCTCAGGCAGTTCTCTCATCTCAGTCTCCCAAAGTGCTGGGATTATAGGTGTGAGCCACAGCACCCGGCCTGAACAGAGTTTTAATGATTGATAATTTTCTCTCAAAAAAGTATAAGACTACGTAAACAAATTTTGTAATATACTAACTTTACAATTTTTTATTAAGTGACGTCTTAACTTTATTGAGATGCAATTCTCATACTATGCAAATGCCATTTGGAGTGTACAAGTCAATGACCTTAGCGTATGACCACAGTCCATTTTAGATCACGCTCACGACTCCACCAAGAAGCTCCGTGCCCATGTCACCCCCCCACCCCGCCCAGCCCCAGGTTACTGCCATCCTGCCTCCAGCTTCGCCAATTTCCCCATTGTGCAAATGGCATCAAGCACTACAGGGTCTTCTGCGACTGACGTCTTTCACAGAAGACAGAGTTTTCAAGGCATGGTGTGTTGGAGCTGCATGAAGACTCCGCCCCTTTCTGTGGCTGGGTCTTGCTTCATTGCGTGGATAGACCACATGGCCGAGCTGTGCGTCGGGTGGGGGACGTTTGGCTTGTTTCCACTCTTTAGCAATTATGAATAACGCTGCTGCGAGCATTTATATTAAATAACATTTTAATTATGGCATTTATCCATTTAATGCCATAATAATGTCTTTTGTGGCATAAACTGTGAAAAATAGTTATTATTAATCAGTTTTCTCCAAAAACCTGTGTACTTATTTCTTAGATGTCACTGATGCATTTAACTCACGAGGAGGACGTTAACTACTGGAACCTGGGGCGGGTGAGAGCGGTTGGTCCTGAGCACGGGCCTCGGTGCCCTTGGTGTGTGCTGCGTCTGCCCGGGCCCTCCACAGAAGCCAGTGGTCAGCTGTTAGGAAAAAACCACATGCCAAAGCGTCGTTTACTGATTTTCTTTTCACAGTTGCTTCTCACCAACATGACAGTGACGTCTTGGGATGCATCATGCTTGTCAGGTGTCCCTGAGTATTTTTGCTTCTTCCTGCTTCTCAGCCTCAGCTTCATTTCCCCATATTGACTATCTGCCTAAGAAAAGGCATTTGAGGGTGCATAGTGTCCCTGACTCAGTCAGACTTCTGCGACAGCTTGTGGCTAGGAGGGCCCTGGCCACAACCGTGCAGCTTCCTGAGGGGGTTTCCTGTCACCCGCAGCCGGCAGGACCACTACGGATGCGGAGCTGGAGGAGATGCTGGAGAGCGGGAGGCCGTCCGTCTTCACCTCCGACGTGAGTGCGGCTGCTGCCCGGACGCGTGTGGCCGGGCTTCCACCTTCCCACCCCGGGCCAGCCCCACGCTCACATGCGTGCTCTTGTCTCATTTTTCCAAGATCATATCAGACTCCCAGATCACCAGGCAGGCTCTCAACGAGATCGAGTCCCGCCACAAGGACATCATGAGGCTGGAGACCAGCATCCGCGAGCTGCACGAAATGTTCATGGACATGGCCATGTTCGTGGAAACACAGGTGACGCCTGGTGCCACCCTCCTGGGGGGCGGGTGGTGGCCCTGGGGGATCGCAGTGGCAGGGCCAGGGCTGGGTCTATCTGGGAAGGCTGCTATCCTGGATCTGGTCTCAGAATGCGAGAGCCGTCGCACTGCTCGGTGGCTCAGCCTGTAATCCCATGCCTTGGGAGGCTGAGGTGAGTGAATTGCCTGAACCCATGGGTTCGAGACCCGCCTGGACAACTTGGTGAGACCTCATCTCTACAATAAATCAAAAACGAGCCGGGTGTGGTAGCGTGCACCTGTAGTTCCAGCTACTTGGAAGGGCGAGGTGGAAGGATCGCCGGAGCCCAGCAGGTCGAGGCTGCGATGGCTGGGAGCAGCCACTGCACTCCAGTCTGGGCAACAGAGTGAGACTCCAACTCAAAAAAAAAAAAGAAAAAGAAACGCTGGAAGCAGCGTGAACTTCTGACAGCAAGGGATAGGCTATCAATTAGTTCATAGGTCACCTTTGTGGGCAGCCAGGAGGCAACTTGAACTTTTTGTTCATGGGGAATTTTTATTGTAATATGCGAATGCTTGTGCTAGAATTAAGAGAAAAGGGAGAGTATATAAAAGTCTTCTGTAAATATATCCATACATTTGTCTAATTGCATATCTACACAATTGCAGATGACATGAACTCGGTTGCATAAAACAGCATTCACAGAAGGAGAGAAATGTATCAAACAGTAAAACAATGGTGGCACCATGGGAATTCTAATTTTTCTCTCTAAATGTATTTACTTTCAAGTTTTCTGCAAGGAGCGGATGGTATAGTGATAATTGGGAGAACTGTATAAAGGAACAAACCCCAAGGGGCTAGGCTCCATGATGTGCAGCTTGTGCCTGTTACCTGATGCCCCATGTCTGCCTAGGAGCTTGCGTAGGGCATGGCAGGAGGCATGGACAGGCCTCTAGGAGCTCCAGAGAGTCACTGCACTTCTGAGAAATGTGAAACCCCATGTGTGTTACGAGGCGGCATGCGTGTATAGGCGTGGGGTGCTCACCCATGCTCTTGGAGTCTACGTGAGGCCCTCTCCTGATTGTCCATGCCATATGGGGACAGGACTCTGCCACTCACGGTCAGTGGCTGTTGGGAGGCAGCTGATCTCCTGCCTGTCAGACATCCTTTGCAGCTCACTGCCCCCCCCTCCTGAGTGGGCTCCGGAAAGCCTCCTATTGGTGGGCTTGTTTTCTGGTCACTAGAATGTGTAAGGGGGTAGGTTCCCATGCTCAGCTCACCTCCTGAAGACACTGCCCATCAGAAGACTCAGGCGCCATGCATTTGCTAGATGAAACTAACAACCCCTGGAGGTTGGGGGGTGCAGTCATCCCCTTTGGGATTTTGGGTGGGCCAGTGCCATGCACGAGGTAGGACGTGGAGCCTGGCATTCTGGCTCCTGCCAGCTTCTCATGGTTGCCAAACATTCCAAAGGAAGACAGTTGGGCAGTAAGAGTAGCAGGTTGTGTTAGAATCACTAAGCAATGTAATGCCTGAGACCTTAGTTACACTTGCCGTTCACGAAATGCATTCACTGCCTTGAGCTCCACTAAAAAAGTCGACGTTTTCTTCGCTTTGTGTCGTGGTTTCCGTAGACACATGTCAGGGTTGTACTGCACTGATGCATCTCTTCAGAATGTATGTGTAGTCAGGCTGACTAGGAGGCTGTCTGTGACTGAGTGGGTTAACTGTCCGTCCTTCCCCAACGCCTCCCTGGTCACTGCTGCAGCTCATGTCTGCTGGTGGATGGAGAGCAGGTAATGTGTCTTCTCCCTGCACTTCTCGCCTCACCTCCCCGTCCATTTGCTCATTCGCTGTGTCAACTCAGTGACATGAGCTGTGCTCAGATGACTGGCATTTCCACCATCAGAAAGACACCCTTCTCCTGTGTTGTCTGTCTGCATCACAGTGAAATGTCAGTTGACCCTGTGGCTGCCGCCTGTCCCTCACTGTGCCCGGTGACGTGTTCACGGACAAAAGCATATCTCACGGTCAACTCGATATGCTTTTAGTGGTCAGCATCACTGCCCATCTTTTAGCTCTTTTGAAAATGTCAGTTGAATTTTGATTGCTTTATCTCAGCACATTTACAATGGTCTCACCTTTTACCTTTCTGTAAATGTGAAGAAAATTCGGTGTCCATTCCATGCCCATTCTGTTTATTATGTGGTTGTCTTAAAGATACAGAATTAAGCCGTTTGAAAATGTCTTCTAAGTTCGAAAGTTTGTTTTCAGGGTGAAATGATCAACAACATAGAAAAAAATGTGATGAACGCCACAGACTACGTAGAACACGCAAAAGAAGAAACAAAGAAGGCCATCAAGTACCAGAGCAAGGCAAGAAGGGTGAGTCTGGCTTTGGAGAGGTCAAGGGTTTGGAGA
Source organism: Carlito syrichta (assembly GCF_000164805.1). Lineage (NCBI taxonomy): Eukaryota > Metazoa > Chordata > Mammalia > Primates > Tarsiidae > Carlito > Carlito syrichta. The sequence continues at coordinate 445,163 of NW_007256071.1, forward strand.
GATCTTTGGAAAGATCTTTCTCTTTGTTTGATTTCGAGTTGTCATTCACTGACAGCCTGTCTGGAAGGTTTTCCAAAAAATAAGAATGCCTGAAATAAATGTTCTACTTTAAAATAGAAAGAATTCTTTTTGCTGAAAATTTTAGATGTTTACTAGATAAATTATGTTGAGGATAAATCCTTTTGTGTTCTGAGTAATTAAAACCCTTCACAGCCGGAAGGCAGTGCGGGTTCCCTTTTCTAGGTAAGTTCGGGTTTTAGAGTTCTGTTTCTCGGGTCATTCTTTGGAGGGAGTTCCAAAACCGATGGGGCTGGAAACTCTTAAAAATGGTTGGTCACACACTTAATGCTACGAGCATTTATCCCTATTTGGGTCATTTGCTAATTCTTCGGTTCGGAGGAGAAAAGAGACTTGCTTGAGTCAGAAGCCCTAACCCTCACGCAGCACCCACTTCAGGGATCACCAAAGGGAGAGAATCTGTTAGCTTAAGACCCATGTGCTTTGCCTTCAGAGGTTTGAGGGGCCCTGTGTAAATGTTTTTGTTGCTGGGCCACAGTTTAAAATGGATTCTACTGATGTAGACATTTTGTCTAAGGCCTCGGAAGCGTGAGAGATTGCGGGTCCGTGTGTCACCTTGTTTTGCAAATATGCGGAAATGCTGAGGGCAGGGAGAGCCTGGCCTATGAGTTTAGTACCTGAGCCTCAAGAGGGTCATGTGTGTGTGGAAGGTCTTCCCGGAAGATAGTGATGCTGCCAGATTAAGTTCCCACCGAGGGGCACTCCGTGCGTCTCCCTGTGTGTTCACGCCTGTTCATTTGTCTTATCTCCCAGTGTGGAGGAAAAGCAACCCAAAGCACCAAGCTGCTGCATGTCACCCTCGTGCCTTCCTGGGGTCAGCTGTCTGGGTGACCCCGGCTGCCCAGATGCTGATGGCCGGGGATGTCACATAGGGCCTTAGCAGAAGCTCTGCGAGCAGACACTTCTCAGCTTAGGAAGAACCGAGAAGCAGATGAGGGTGCACATTCCCACAGGCCATTGCGCTGATGTGCAGTTTTCTTGGACTGTGACATCAGCCCATGGAGTTTTCCCTTGGGCGTATCTAAATAGTTTCACTTTATTTCAAATGCAAGATAAGATTTCTTGTGGTATTTTATGTTCATCGTTTTAAAAAATACCCTGCTTGGGAATGGAGGTGGTGAGATGCGACATAAAGCGCTTGGCTTAGTTCCAGGCCCAGGGTGCTCTGCCCTGAGACGAGGCTGTTCTTGTCTTTCTCCATGTCTCCATGACCTCTACACAGCAGGCTGGGAAACCCTGTGAAAGAAAGTTCAGGAATCTCCGAAGACAGACCGTGGGTGGGATACAGCTTTGTTCTTCCTCTGCTGATGGGCCAGCCCAGCTTTGAGAGGAGCCTGGGTGCGTGACCCCGAGTGTAAGCTGCTTGGAGGTGTGATGCTGTGTCATGTGGGTTCAGTGCCTGAGGACCACTGCCCAGCGTCTCTTGACACCTTGCTGCAATCAATGCACCACCTCTGCCGCCTTCTCCTTGCTGGCAGCTGTGTTTATCCGGGCACTGCGTGTGGCCTCGGGGCTAGGTGGCACTCGTAGGATGGCTTTTCCATGTGCTGTGTCGGGGGCAGTGGATGGAATTGCCAGCAGCACACAAGCAGGAAGCCACGTGCTGACAGGGGCTGATGTGCTTCCCAGTCGTGAGCTGGCGGCCCCGTCCACACACAAAGATAGCCGCATCTCTCCGTCCATCAGAAAGCTGTCAGCAGCGTGATCTCGTTGCTCCCCAAGTCGGAACTCAGTGCTGAGAGTTTAGCAGCTCACCCCCAGGAAGCCTGCCTTCGTTGAGTTAGAGGTCACGCTTCAGAGCTGGACATGCCAGGCAGGACGGAGCCGATATCCCGTAGCGCAAGCTTTCGATGGGTTCTGATGGACCGTTCTATTTTCAGGGAGACGTGAAGTCAGCCGCCATGTAATCAGTTTGCTTTTCCTTGACAGAAAAAGTGGATAATTGCTGCTGTGTCAGTGGCTCTGGCTGCCATTCTTGCTCTCATCATTGGGCTCTCGCTGGGCAAGTGACGGTCCAGATCGCGTCAGCATGCATGCTTCTCCGCGGGTGGGCGTAAGTAACTAATCGCTAATTGACTCATTAACTTTTGCAGTTAACCAGTAATGGTGCTTGCCCGATTTTAACAGACTTAAAAGTATGAAGGCTTGCAGCTGAGGGTGCAGTCGTGCCAGCTAGCGACACACCTGCCCGTCTGCTGAGTGCTGGTCTCCAGGCGCTGTGCGCGCTGGGAGCAGGAAGGCTGGTGGCAGCACCGTGGACCAGCGTCACGCTCACGCCTGGCTCCGTGAAGCGCCTAGGTCTGCTTCTATCCCTTTAACGTGATGGCACGGCGGGTGGCAGCCCTCCGGCCTCTTGGGTCTTTTGTCTTCGCTCCAAGGCCGCTTCCACTTTCCATGTGCGGGGAGCCCTTTGCTGCCTGCCGGAGCCATGTTGGTGAAGATCACAGTTCATTCAAGACTAAAATGGATCGTCTCCGTGTATCTCTCAAATGTTCACTTTCAGAATAATCGCCACGATGGGGAGTGACTTTGTAAAATTTGCTAACTCATCGTTTGACCGTAGAATTGAGAGCCTGAATCTCAAGCCAGGAAAACAGAGACCGAAGTGAAAATCCTTGTCCTACTTTTCTATTGGCCGCATCTATTTTGTTTAAAAATATTTTCTTGTTAAAATGAAAACTGCACTTACCTAGTTAGCTTGTCTGTGACATCTTTGTTCAGGGCCTCTGAATGTAAATGATACTCAGTGATTTAAAGGCCCATTATTTTTGTCCCCTGCGTGGACATCACCTTTCCCCTGACTCCAACTGACTTGGGGGTTTCCCTCTGGTTTTCTTGCACACTGAGGGTCATTCTTCTTAAATTAACCCTTCGGTTAGAATGCCCGCCGGTGTGCGGAGTTTCGACACAGCCGTTAATTCTCGGTAAATGTCTCTCTGCCATGATCATTGTGATGAGAAGGTCTGAATTGCCCTGGGCTGTCTAGATTGTGACACGTGGTCCCTGATGACTCCGTTCTTGTGGTACGGAAGTGATTGCCGTCTTGAGGGTCACTCGGTGTAGGCATGTGCATTGTCGGCCTCACTACTGCTTTTTAGTCGCTGAAATTTCTGTCTTGACGGGAGCCTCTGATCTGCTTCCCATACCCAGCGGTGGGTGGGGGCTTTGGTGATCAGTGGCAGTGGCAGAACTGCACCCGGAATGACTTCGGTTGCAAGCTCCAGGACGTGGGGCCTGTAGTGTTCCTCTCTTTAGGCGGCCACACTCTCCTCGCACCCTTTTTGTGAATGCGAGTGTGCCTTTCTTAATTTTCTTAATTTTTCCTCTTAACCCTGCTGATGCAATGGTGTATGTGACTTTTCTTCACCAATGTAGTGGCATTTTTCAGTATTTTAATAACTCTTTTTAAAACACGTATTAAACATTTTTTCCTAATGGCCACAATGCGGTTACACTCAAGGTAAGATTGCAGTTTTTAGCTTGGACCCAATGAAGGTCACTTGCCGTGGGCACTGCTTGGTATGGATGTTGACCAGAAGGCGTCTCCCGGTGTGACCACCTGGGGAGCGGGGCCTGGTCCTGTGCTGTGGGCCTGGCTGGCCGTTTCACCCTGGCTTCTATAAGCAAGAACTAACGCCGAATGATCCCATTCCTAAAACACAAAGCCACGCACATCCCGGCAGCTGCCTTTGCGTGGGAAGGCATTGGTTGATGACTTTATGCCTTTAAAGCATCGGTGCATTCTTTCACCCCCCTTAGCAAGTTGCCTCCTAGAGGCTAGGCACTGTCCCACCTGCCTGCCCTGTAGTGTGTCAAGGCGCAAAGCCTCTTCGTAAAGGCAGGCCTAATTCCCATCACCCGCAAGGTGAGTGGGAGGCCCCATTTATATCTGAGGAGACAGGCTGAGAGATTTATAGCTACTTGGTGATAGAACCATGACTCGAACCCCAAACTGGGTCGACCTCCAAGGGTGTGCTCTTCAGTAAGAAGAAGCCCAGGCATCTGGTTGGAGCCATCACGAGAGACAGACGACACCTGCATGTCTGCACCCACATGCCATGTAGTCAGCAGCACCATTCTGAAAGTCACGTGTGGCAAGAGCACACATGTGTGAAGTGCCCAGAGACATGGCAGATGGCAGTACAGTGGCTGGAACCAGTGCCTGGGTCAGGGACCAGTACTGCCAGGGGTGGGGAGTGCGGGTGCCAGGATGTCGTCCCCCCACTCCGGGAAGGAGAGCTTGCCCGTGTGATGGGGGCCGCAAGGCTGTACAGGCTGGAGGGAAAGGCCTCTCTAGGAGGGTGGGAGGACAGGGTCTCAGGAGGGAAGGGCATCTCTCTGGGAGGTTGGGAGGGGAGGCTCGTGGTAGACCGTGCAGAGGATGATGGACGGTGGGCTTCCAGGACTGTGCACAATGCTTGCAAGGAGCATGGGATCTGAGGGGAGGGTCTCCCAAGGCTGCGCCCCTGGTCTGAGAAGGTCGCTGAGGGTCAGAGGGGCTGGGCTGTGCTTGTCTTCCCAAGCTGTGCTGTGTTAGTCGGCGGCGTGTGCGGACGTGGCGTCAGAGCCATCGAGGGTAGGCAGATGCGATTTCTCAGGCGAAAGTGTGTCATAGGTTTGGTGATTGATTTAAGATGAGGTCTCTCTGCTTTCCAGAAAGGGTCCTCTCATCCCATGTCTTCCTTCCCCTTTCCTCAGACCCGTTTCCTGAAGGAGACCAGGCCTCTTCAACCTAAGGTGGCCCAGCCTTCCGTCACGTGAGGGTGCTTAGAGAAGGGGAAACTGAGGCTATGTGGTGCGTGAACGCAGTGGAAGGCTGAAGGGATATCTCATTGGTTTCTTACACACATTTGTCATGTTAAATGCAAAAAATAGACGGAGAGGGTTTTCCAGTCAGTGAGAAGCAAGTTCATTTAAAGTCTAGAAAGATGTTCAACGGGCTGCTGACTGTCGGCCCCGAAGTTCTGTGATGGTCACAGCAGAGTGTCTGCTGGGAGCCTGAGTGGCGCCTACTCCTCGCATTCGCATATGTTAATTTAACATCCATGTGACACAGCTTAATATTTTGCCTTTGGAGTTTTTCTTTCCCCCCTTTTCTATGACCTTGAGGGTTTTTTTTATAATGGACTTGCATTTGAAATGACCCCAAATTCCAGAAGGACTTTGTTAGTAAATGACATTGTTGATTTCTTTGATACATTGTAAATTAATGTTTTTCTTTATCTTGCAGAAAATGATGTTCATTGTTATTTGTGTAATTATTTTGCTTGTGATCCTCGGAATTATCCTAGCAACAACATTGTCATAGCAACCATATCCCAAGAGCTGTTTATCCTCGGAGACTCACACCACCTCTGAACCAGATCAACATCCTGCATTTCATGAGTGACTCTCAGGCATTGTGACATGGCATCGAGTGCCGGTTTTTAAAGTAATGAACACAAGGAGAAGGCACAGCAGAACGTCTTGGGAGTGAGGACTCCGTGAGCAGGATGGAGTTGCCAAGGGAGCCAGATGTCCTCGGACCCTGGAGAATACATCGTGGGATGAAACAACGGGAAGTGCAGTTCAGTGGCCTTGAAATGAGGAACGATTGGAGATTCCAATTTTAAAAAGATTTCAGTGTTAAAAATATATGTGAAGTTTAATTAGGAATACTTTGTGCTGTGAAGGTTATTAGATTTCAGGTCTAAGACTCTCTCCTCTCCTTCTCCCTGCTAACATATGCTAATTAAGAGACTTTTGTATTGTGTTTAATTTGTGTTTATTTCTTGTGTGAAGAGATAAATTTTATCATAGAGCTTTTTTGTAAGATATCTGTAATTTTAAATGTTTATAAATTAATTGCTTAATATATGAACATTTTAACTTACCCCTTTTTATATACTACATGTCACCTTTTGAATGAGAGAGGAAGCTTCCTGGTGTTAGAGCATCTCCGGACAATTGTTTCCAAAATTTGCCATCATCATAGACAACATTGGTTGCAAAGCCCCTCAAAACCCCTTTAAGTGCCTTCTGTTGGCTGTGATTTATAAGGGTCAGGTGTGCTTGGTACCCTTCAGAAAAGTCTCAGTTTGTTTAGCTCCATTTCTGCCTGTTCCTTGACCCAAGATAATAAATAGTTCCTGTAAAAACAGCAGTCTCTTTTCTCTTCACCTAGAGTAGGGATTGTGTTTTCTTGTGGACCTTAATAAAGTCGAATTTAAGATGATGGTGAAATTGAGGACTAGTACTCTCTAAACTCAAGGAAATTATTCCTAGATATTAAGTAATTCTTATAAATTTAAAGTATTGTACAGATCACTTAAATGTTCTTGTTGAGTACCTAATATTTTGCTGAACTTTAAAAGTTACTTCCCAAAGTTTAAAAGAATCTATGATAATTAAGCATTTTCTTTGCTCATTATTGTTTTTGGCAGAATAATATGAATTATTGGGCTTAAGTGTGGTAGCTCACGCCTGTAATCCTAGCACTTTGGGAGGCCGAGGCGGGAGAGTTGCTTGAATCCAGGAGTTTGAGGCCAGGCCGGGCAACAGAGCGAGACCCCATCTCTATTTTCTAAAAAGATTGATTTTTAGACTTGTAAAATGTAGGACTGAGGGGAGAGACACCGACTAGTCAGAGATTGAAATGAATATTTGAAAGCTACCCAATGTATCAGTTCTCTCTCGTTACTCCTGCTTGTGATTGGATGAGCGCGTCGCTCTCCTAACGTTATTTGGCTGGAAACTGATGTGAATACAGCCAGCCAGCGCTGGTAGCGCGGAGCGGAGGAGCTGCGGTCCTTACTGAACACACGTGGAACTTCACACGCTGGTCACTGAGGTCCACTACTGCAGTGACTCGTCTCCCTGCTTCTTGTGCATCAGAATCCCTGGAGAGGACCGGGCACGACATGGCCTTCTGTCTTGAAGCAGCCTGTCAATGGGCTGTGCTCCCTGACTGTGCTGAAAGTGATGCCGCGCCTTGTCCTGTGGGTGTGTAGGTTTTTAAAGATGGCGCCTCACCGGCGTGACTGCAGAGCCTGTGTACCCACAGCCACGTGGAGAGGACCTCTGGCCAGCACCTGGCTTCCCCTGTGACTCACTCCTCGAGCTCAGTCCTCCGATCTTCGCCTTTCCTGACACTTCTTACTGCGTTTTTTTTCCACGTTATTTTTGCTAGGTTTGGAGTACTTACTGGATTTCTGTTTTTATAAGAACATTTAAAAAGTTATGGAAATGCTTTTTGGTTTATATTTAGGTATTTAAGTCCGCTGTCAAGTGACTTATTTGTATGTTTAAACCTCATGTACGGATTTGAAATCAGATTTTAAAAACATATTTACAGATTATTTGCTACTTTTTTTTTTTTATTATTTCTTCAAATTTCTCATGTTTACATTTTAAACATTTCCAGAAAAGCAAAAAAGAAGTATTCACTTTCTGCCTTGTCATTTCTGGAAATATTTTGGGAGAGATACTTTATTGCATATCCATTAATAAATTGTTCTATTAAGAGAATACCCTTATCTGTGCCTGCCTGTTATTATGTGTAATAATGTGAGTAATTTTGGGTGGATTTGGTAAATTTTTGCTTACTTTGCTTATTGTTGTTCCTGTTGCCAGCTTCTATTGCTCCTGGCCCAGACATCAGCACCCACATTAAGGGGCTCCTGGAGCTTGGCTGTTCCTGGCAGATACCAAGTCAGCGAGTGTGGCCCCGATCTGGGTGCCACGTGGGGTGAACTCCTATGTCAATCTGACACATTCTCGTTGACATTTATTAGCTGGGGGACTCTCCCCGCTGTGTTCTGTGTGTTAACCTGTCTTCCATGCTTTTCTTAATCAAATAATACTCTTTCAAAGTTTTTCTTATTAAGTGGGAATTATTTCCCTAATCCTTCCTGAATTCTAACTGTGTTGGAAAGTGATGTTCAGAAACTAGAATTTCATACTCACTGTTCGATTCTCCAAAAAAAAAAAGTGCCCCAGAATTTATATTTAAAAAGTGAGATAATCCTGGAGAAAATTGATTCACGGAGGCAGATCTCCACATATTAAATTCAATCTTCTCATATTTTCTTCCACAATGAATTTTCCTTCAAATCACAGTCTTGACAAGCACATTCAGGAACTTGGTTCTCATTTTTATACTTTCCAATGAAGACGATTTATCACCTAAATGACTTCGTATGAATTTCTTCAGTAAATATAAACTCACGTTCTTCCATGTGTTTAAAAATGGGGCCGGGCTCGGTGGCTCAGCCTGTAATCCCAGCACTTTGGGAGACTAAGGCAAGTGGATTGCCTGAACCCGCGGGTTCAAGACCAGCCTGGGCACATTGGTGAGACCTCGTCTCTGCAATAAATAAAAAATGAACTGGGCATGGTAGCGCGTGCCTGTAATTCCAGCTACTCGGAAGGCTGAGGCGGAAGGATCGCCGGAGCCCAGCAGGTCGAGGCTGCAGTAGCCGGGAGTGGCCACTGCACTCCAGTCTGGGCGACAGAGTGAGACTCCGACTCAAAAAAAAAAAAAATAAGGATTAGGTTGGGGTAGAATTTCAATAGGAAAGTTGCATGTTTACAGGGGAAGAGCAGAGAGTTGGGAAGCATCTGAATCCCCCCTCCTTCCCGCTTTGTGCAGGGTCTCTCAGGGCTGAGCTGTGGCAGAGCCACTTGCCACACCAAACCCAGACCCCACTTGCCACACCAAAGCCAGCTGCGCCAGCACCTCAATGCCACCCTCTTTGACTCCCGTGGGTCAGGGGCCAGGGAGCCCCCCTGAAGTGGCTGAGGCTGTCCTTCCCCGGTGTGGATTGGCTGCTCGGTCGCGAGTTTAGTTCACACAGCTCACTAGTCTGTTAGCACAAAGGTGAGTCTTGAGCAGAACGTGGGGGTGCACCGCCCTGTGGGTGGCAGGAAAGCCCGAGCCTCAGGGACAGCCGAGGACTAGGGCAATGTGGGTCTTCCCATGGGCTTCAGATGACAAAATGCATGCCTGAGTGCTAGGAAAATTACACACTGATCCGTTAAGTTCTGGTGTCGACATGTTGCTACAATAAGTTTTGGTGCACAGCATGGAAGGGTGGGCAGGGCGCGGGTGACACTGCAGGAACCCCAAGGGCTGTCTGCCTTGACTGGCACCAGGAGGAGTGCAGAAGGTGACGTGTTTTTTTTTTTTTTGAGTTGGAGGCTCACTCAGTCGCCCAGACTGGAGTGCAGTGGCCACTCCCGGCCACCGCAGCCTCGACCTACTGGGCTCCGGCGATCCTTCCACCTCAGCCTTGCGAGTAGCTGGAACTACAGGCGCACGCTGCCACGCCCGGCTAATTTTTGATTTATTGTAGAGATGAGGTCTTGCCAAGTTGCCCAGGCGGGTCTTGAACCCGTGGACTCAGGCAATCCACTCACCTCAGCCTCCCAAGGCGCGGGATTACAGGCTGAGCCACCGAGCCCGGCTCAAGAAACTTTTTTTTTTGAGTTGGAGTCTCACTCAGTCGCCCAGACTGGAGTGCAGTGGCCGCTTCCGGCCACCGCAGCCTCGACCTGCTGGGCTCCGGCGATCCTTCCGCCTCAGCCTTCCAAGTAGCCGGAATTACAGGCATGCGCTACCATGCCCGGCTGATTTATTGATTTTTTGATCTATTGTAGAGATGAGGTCTCGCTGCCCAGGTGGGTCTCGAACCCGCGGGCTCAGGCAATCCACTCACCTCAGCCTCCCAAAGGCGCGGGATTACAGGCTGAGCCACCGAGCCCAACGCGACATGTTTTAAGATGACTAGCAGGAAACAAAGCAAAACGTGATGTGGACAGGCCCTTCCCTTTAAAAATATTTGAGCAACAGGTAAGTTCAGGGCAACAAGTGGTCATCATTGACTTGTGTCCTTGGACAAGAGAGCAAATTCCTGAACCACAGAAAATAGTACCTGGCTCCATGGGAGGGCTTTGTCCAGAAGGGAAGTCCAGGGGTGTGTGGGTTGGCCCTGCCATGGCGGACCCAGCCTTGTGTGGGGCCTCCGTCCCTGTCTGGTCTGTGCAAAAGGGATGGAGCTGGTGTGTCCAGGGAATCTTCCCAAGACAAAGAGTTCACTGTGGAAAACCCTTCTGGCCTCATCTAGGAACCCAGGACACCCACAAAGCAATCATCCTGTTGCGTTTCTTGGCAGATGGTGCTTTCTCATGTGCCGCATTAAGTGTCCTGAGCCAGGCTGCCCTGGGGTAGAACACAGGCCTGGCTGTCAGCAGGTGACTGGAGTGCTCTGAGAGGGTGATGCCCTGTGTCATCACGGGTGCGGTGTTTTGGAGCTGCGGAGAGATCCATGCTAGACCGTGGGTGGGGAGCACAGCTGCAGATACTGGATCAGAACTGGAGGCCGGGCGTGGGCTTGGGAGAGGCGTCCACAGGCCTGGCTGGCCAATGTGAGTGAGACCGGGCTGGAGAGCAAGGTGAGGCCCTGAGTGCCAAGTCCAGAGAGACTACTGACATGATGCATGCTGGTGGCGGGAGGGTGAGGGACCAGTGAGGTTGGCAGGGCAGGAGAGACCTGGAGGACGGGCAGGTGGGCCTCTGGCTCTCCACCTGTCTCCTGTGTGCTGCTTGGAGATGATCTCCTAGGCCTCAATCCCCCCAGGAGGCCAGCTCTCCAAGTTGGGGTGATCTTGTGTCAAGCAGAGCCAGGTCCCGGGTACCAAGACGTGGTCCAGGCAGCTCCCAGCATCCTGCGTCTCTTCCTGTGGCACAAGGTGCTAGGGCCCAGCTGTTGAAACACGAAAGTCCAGAGGCCTGGGGTGGGCAGCGATCAGGAGCTCCTGGTGCTGGCAGGGTGGGAACACATACCTGAAAGTCCTGCCGCACCCCTTTTCTAAAAAAGTGCCTTATTGAGGTATCATCGACCATAAACTCACCTGTCATAACTGTGAAGGTAATACGATTTTTAGTAAGTTTAAAGAGTCGTGTGACCATCACAACCCTCCCGTTTCAAGACATTTCATCACCCTACAACTTCTGTCCTGTCCTTGTTAATCTCCACTCCCGTCCTGGCACTAGGCAACCGCTGTGATGCTTTCTGTCTACAAATAAGTCTTTCTGGACGCTTCGTGTGAATGAAGTCGCACGTGACACAGCCCCTCACTGGGCTGAGGCCCGCTTTCTCTCACCCAGGCAGCAGTCTGCTCCTTCTTATGGCCACATATACCACACTGCGTTTATTCACTCAACGGTTCGTGGACTTTCCCATTGCAACCAGTTTGGCTGCTGTGAATACTGCTGCTATGAACGTTTGTGTACTCATGTTTGTGTGGACATGTCTTCATTTTGGGGGGGAGATTCCTTGGAGCAGAATTGTAACTTCCTATGTAAATTTATGTTTAACTTTTTAAGGAACGTCCAGACCACTTTCCAGGCACTGTAACATTCTCCTCCCAAGCAGTGTGTAGGGGTTCGTTTGTCCACCTCCTCACCAATGCTTTGTATTGTCCTATCTTTTTAAATATAGCTATGCTGGTGGGTGTGGGGTGGTATCTCATTTGGTTTTAATTTGCATTGACCTATTGACTAACGATGTTGACATCTTTTCATGTACTTATTAGCCATTCATATATCTTTTTTAGTGAAATATTCACTCAAATCTTTTGCACATCTTAAATTTGGTTGTCTTTTAAATGTTGAGTTCTTTATATATTCTGGGTAAGACTATGAGGAGAGATACCCAAAAAACCAGAATTGACTTACAGAGAATTGTGTATTTATTCTCATCTGTTTAAATGTCAGTTACCTTAAAAGTACTCTGTTTGATGCTGTACACCCATTGACTCTTTTTCCACTGTTCAAAACAGTGTTTGAACTTGTCAATTTTGATGGCTTTCAGTGTTTCTGCCATTTTTTGTTTCACCTCTTCCACAATGGCAAAATGATTCCTTCTGAGAATTTTTTTTCATCCAGGGAAATAAGAAAAAAGTTGCTTGGGGTGAGATTAGGTGAACAGGGAGGGTGGGGCACAGGGATCATGTCGATTTTGGTCAAAAACTGCTGAACACTCAGTGCAGTGTGGACAGTTGAGCTCGTAAATCACCCATCATGAAATGGGCAAATGAGCTGAAAGAATCCCCCCCCCAAAAAAAAATTCATTGAAGCTAAATACAGCCTCTCATAACAACATCAGCGGGTCCATGGATGCTAATGGTTTCCTAGAGTACTTACCTAGAGGGGAAGCCTGGACTACAAGGGTCCCACCCTCTAAAAGTTAATCCTGGTTTTTTGGGGTCCCCTCCTTGTATAGTCTTATACAATCTTATATCTTTTAAAGAGTTAGGAAAATAAAGGAGAAACATATATTTACAGAGTCCTTCATAGTGATGCACATAGCTACCATTTCTGGTGCTCTTCATTTCTTCCTGCAGATTTGAGCCCAGTCAACCTGAAGGACTTCCTTTTTTTTTTTTTTTTTCACAAGGCAGGTCTGTTAGCAGTGAATTCTCTCAGTTTTTCTTTATCTGGAAATGTCTCAATTTCACGTCCAGCTTGGAGGGACAGTTTTGCTGGGTATTAAATTCTTGGTTTACAGTTTTTTTTTTTCCTTTCAGTCCTTTCAATATATCTTTCCACTGTTTTCTTGCCTCCTCTGTTTCATGCATGAAGTCAGCCATCAATCATATTGATGATTCCTTGTATGTACTGGGTCATTTTTATCTTGATGCTTTCTGGATTTTCTCTTTGTTTTTCAAAAGTGTGGCTGTGTGTCCAGATACGGATCTCTGCGTGTTCTGGTTTTTGTCACATCTGGGAAGCTTTTGGCCATTGTTTCTTCAAGTTTTTCCTTTCCCTCTCTCCTCTTTCTTCTGGTATCCTGTTATGTGTATGTGGTCATGCTTGATGTCTTCATGCCTCTGAGATACTGTTCATTTTTCTTCAGTATGTTTTTTTCTGTTCTTAGTGTTGAATAATTTTGGTTGCCCTAACTTCAGATTCACTGATTCTTTCCTGTACTGTCTTGAATCTACTGTTGAGTTTTTCTAGCAAATTGTTTTCTTTTGCCAAGGCTGGAGTGCAATGGCATGCTCACAGTCACCATAGCCTCAACCTGCTGGGCTCAGGCAATCCTTCTGCCTCAGCCTTCCAAGTAGTTGGAACTACAGGTGTGCACCACCACACCCAGTTAATTTTTTTAATTTTTTGTGTAGATTAGGTTTTGCCAAGTTGCCCAGGCTGATCTTGAACCCCTTGGCTCAGGCAATCCTCTTGCCTCTACCTCGCAAAGTTCTGGGATTATAAGCACTGCACCTGGTTTGTTTGCTTATTCATTTTTTGAGTCAAGGTCTCACTCTGTCACCCAGTTTGAAGTGCTGTGGCACAATCAGGGCTCACTGAAGCCGCAGCCTCCTGGACTCAGTGATCCTTCACCTTAGCCTCCTCAGTAGCTGGGACTACAGGTTCCTTTTATTGTCATAGAAACAAGGTCTGGCTATGTTGCCCAAGCTGGGCCCAAACTCTGGGGCTCAAGCAGTCCTTCCACCTTGGCCTCCCAAGGTTCTGGGATTACAGGCATGAACCACCATGCCTGAACTAGTTATTTGATCATATGTATAATAGCTGCTTTGAAGTCTTTTTCTGCTAAGTTGACATAGACACTGAGAACCAGCTTCTGCCTTCTTGAGTATGGGTCTCACTTTCATGTTTCTTTACATACATCATAATTTTTTGTTTAAAACTGTGCATTTTAGATAATAATTCTGGAATTTGATCCCCACCCAAATATTGTTATTGTTACTGTTTTCTTTTTTTTTTTGAGTTGGAGTCTCACTCTGTTGCCCAGACTGGAGTGC
>NW_007256071.1:459253-465549 GCF_000164805.1 Carlito syrichta
GAACCTGCGGGCTCAGGCAATCCACTCACCTCAGCCTCCCAAAGCGTGGGATTACAGGCTGAGCCACCGAGTCTGGCAGTTACTGTATTTTTGTTCATTCTTTTTTCCTTTCTGTGTTTAGTAACTCACCCAGATGAAATCTGTGGGATCTGTCTCCACAGTGTGCAGCCACTGATGTCCCTGGTCTGTGTTTTATTTTTCATGTGTACTTTAAGTCTGCCCTCCTAGGTCTCTCCCTCTGTGTTTGCAGGTCTGCAGTCAGTCAGTCTCTGTCCGAGGTTATGCTCAGTCACCGTGAGCCAGGAAGGTACCCATCCGTGGCAGATGGCCTGTGTGAGGCAGGCCATGTTGTCAGAGCTGGCACTGATTGCAAGTCTGCCTGCGCTCCCACTTTCTCCTGGGACCTCTGGGATGGGTTCTGTGTGGGGCAGGTGCCACGTGGTGAGGGGTGTGGACATTGCTCGCTTTCTCTCTCAGCGCCCCACTCACCCGCTTTCTGCCTCCTCTTGCCTGGGCCCTGAGGACCACACCCCCTGACTCTCTGCCTTCTGGCCTCTGACCAGGCTTGGCCACTGGGAAGTGCTGGGAGGAGGAAGCAGTTGGGCATCCCTTCACGGCTTCCACTTGCTTGGGCACCCTGTCTTTGCTGGTGCCTTGTCACTTCCTGGCCACCATCCCACATGGAGGGACCCAGTGCCCCGGCCTTGGAAGTTCCTTTCTCTCTTGTCCTTCAGGCCCAGGGATGCTGGGGTGTCCTTGCTGTTGCAGGTCTTTGGTACCTGGCATCCATTTCTCGTTCCTGTCCCTGACCACACATCTGCAGGTAGCCCTTTCAGTGGCATCGTCTTATGTAGACAGTCTGCCACATACTTTGTTCCTTGCTGGGATGCTGGCTGCATTAGAAGAGGGATGGCATTGGCCCAGGCGAGTGGTGAGACCGTCTGCTAGGAGGAGGAAACCTGGGGAAAATGTATTTGACAGTAAATAGCAGGAGTGATGCTTTGCAAATGATCACCTCAAGGAACCTATGAGACAGGGAAGTCAAGTGCTGCAGTGCGTTCAGGGAAAGGAACTGAGGGAAAGATGTGGAGAACAGGCTGGACCCAGCGGCTCATGCCTGTCATCCCAGCACTTGGAAGGCCAAGGTGGGAGGATCACTTGAGGCCAGAAGTTCAAGACCAGCCTGGACAACATAGTGACCCCTGTCACTATAATTTTTTCTTTTAATTAGTGGATGAGGTGGTGCACACCTGTAGTCCCAGCTACTCGAAGGGGCTGAGGTGGGAGGATTATTTGAGCCCAGGAGTTCAAGCCTGCAGTGAGCTATGGTTGTAACACTGCACTCCAGCCTGGGTGACAGATCAAGACCTTGACTCTAAAAAATAAATAGAAACAAGTAAATAATAAAACCTGGAACACATCAGCGCGTAGATGGGACCCAAACTACAGGACTTACAGAGTTACTCTGGGGAGAGAGTATAACAGACAAGGCTCAGGCACTGGGAACCAGGAGCTCAAGCCTGGAGGTTTAAAGGGGAGGCTAGCTGGGCACAGTGGCTCAGCCTATAATCCCGCGCCTTTGGGAGGCTGAGGTGAGTGGATCGCCTGAGCCCGCGGGTTCGAGACCCGCCTGGGCAACTTGGTGAGACCTCATCTCTATGATAAATCAAAAAATTAGCCGGCGTGGTAGTGCGCGCCTGTAGTTCCAGCTACTCAGAAGGCTGAGGCGGAAAGATCGCCGGAGCCCAGCAGGTCGAGGCTGCGGTGGCCGGGAGTGGCCACTGCACTCCAGTCTGGGCGACCAAGTGAGACTCCGACTCAGAAAAAAAAAAAAAAGAAAGGGGGCGCTGCGGAGACAGAGAGGGAATGATCGTAGCGGGAACTGGAAAGGCGAGTGCTTCCAGGAGGGACAGGTCAGCTGGGCAGACGCTGCAGGGAAGGCTGGGAACATGGGGCCACTGGACTTGGCTGCATGGGTATCTCAGTGACCTTGGTAGGTGTGGCTTCAAAGGTGCTGGGACCAGAGGCTGGAGAAAGTGGAGTCAACAGAAGAGGGGCTGCGACAGGGGCCTCCAAGAGGTCTGTCATGAGGGGCCCGGGGGAAGCTGGGTGGCAGCTGGAGGGAAGGCGAGATCAATGAGGGTGTTGCGTTTTGTTTTTTTTGAGTCAGGATCTCTTTGTCATCCAGGCTGGAGCACAATGGTGTGCTCATAGCTCACTGCAGCCTCAAACGCCTGGGCTCAAGTGATCCTCCTGCCTCAGCCTCCTGAGTAATTGGGACTACAGGCGTGCACCACCATGCCTGCCTAATTTTTTGATATTTTTTTTTTGTAGAGATGCAGTCTTGCTATGTTGCCCAGGCTGGTCTGGAACTTCTGGCCTCAAATGATCCTCCTGTCTCAGCCTCCCAAAATACTGGGATTTTGGCATGAGCCACTGTGTCCAGCCAGTGGAGGTTTTTAAAAAATGGGAAATACAGATACTGAAAGAGATAAGGAAATATGAGGAAGGGTTGGTGGGCAGGGGGGAGAGAGAGAGAGAGAGAGAGAGAGAGAGAGAGAGAGGAAGAGACAGAGAGACTGATTAATTGTAGAAACCAAGACCTTGAGTCAGTGACGGGACCCAGGGCAGCAATGGACAGATTTTCTGGGAGCAGGAATATGCATAGAAAGGAAGGGAAAGCAAAGCAGGTGCAGACCCAACTGGCGGGAGGTTAGGAGCATTGAATCGCTTATCACTGTGCGGCTTGACTCTTTGCTTTTCTGAGCATGCTCACTCCTGGATCTGGGCTTCAGCTCCATACTGCACCAGAGGGCCTCTTAGATGGACTCTCCCTCGACCAGAACAACAGCACATTCTGGTGACCGTCCCCAGGGTTCTCTGTAAGTGGAAAAACTCTGCCGGGTTTAAAAAGCCCATGGCTCCTGATGCATCCTGCTGCTACCTCGACTTCTGCACACGGTCCCTGCCACGGTCCCGACGGCAAAACAGGTGCAGGGAAGCAGAGGGGCCCAAGCAGACAGGTCAGGCGCTCCTGCTGGGCATGGTGTATTTGGAAAGAGACTGCCGGGCATGCCTTCCTCCCCGGGTGTTTCATAAGGAGGCGGCACCCATCGCAGGCTGCGGTGATAACCCAGCTGCGGGGCCCGGACGGGGCACATCTTCCTCCAGCCCGGGGCGGCTGTCTCATTGCCAGGCACGCCCACTCGCCGCCCACCAAAACTCCAGCTCAGCTGCCACCTAGAAGGCAGTGTCATGAACGGGTGTTGTTTCCTCCCCGGGAAGCTGACCACGGCAGAGCGCTCCCTTCAGGTCCTGGGATGGATGGAAGCTCCCCGGCTCACTAGCTCTTCCCTGGTCCCCCCAAGGAGGATCCGAGGTTGCCTCTGACCCCCACCCTCCCACGAAAGGTCCCTTGCCCCTCCTCCGGGCTCCCTCCAGGAGGCAGCAGGAGGCAGGGAATGGGCAGAGGAGAAGGGGAGGGGTTCTTGCTGGCTGAGACAGTCCCTCCAGAATTCTTCAGCAGGAAAATTAGGGTGGAGTGGAGGGGAAAACAGATAACAGCACACCCAGAGCGCTCAGGGTCAAGGTCATCTGTGTGACAGACGGGCCAAGAAGGGATGCTCAGACACACGCTGATTGCCATGGATTGGGATACTGGGAGAGTAACTGGGAGACAGTGGGCTGGCAGGGAGTCAGCAAGGGAGGAGAGGCCGGGGAGAAGGGACGGAGACGGTGGATGTCACGGCTACAGATTTGCTGTAAATCCAAGACTATCCCCAAATCAGAAGTAGATTTTAAAAAGCCCTGCCGCGGACCGTGTGCTAGATGCCCTGGCGACTCTTCCAGGACTGCATTTGGCTCCTTGTGGCTCTGGTGGCCGGGTCCTAGGGCCTGCGTGGGCGGGGTCACGGAGCCTCTCCCTTTGGTAAGGGCATCCACCCTCAGCCTGATCCTGGATTTTTGAAGGATGTGTGATCTCCCTGCAAATTCAGCATCACCAGGACCGTGGGGTGCTCCAGGATCTGGGCACATCTTGTCTCTTGTGGGACACACATTTCTCTGCCCGCCCCCCACCCCGCTGCAGTGGCATCTGGCCTTCTGCTGGGAAGGACTTTGAGGGTGTCCTAAAGGAGTCTGAGTCTTTAGGCAGAGCCACATAATTGCCCGGCTCAGAAGGGACGGAGAGTCTCTGACCCTTGATCTTACGCAAGAGTCCCTGGGATCTCTGGTGACCTTCCAGGAGGCAGTTGCGAGTTTGCACAAAGGGGGCCTCCGTGTCCTCAGCCCCTCCCCCCGCTAAGTGCTCCTTACTCTAAAATCCTGCTTTCTCTTTGGTCCGTTGATGATTACTTAAAGTTAATGCCTATCAGGAAAGAGAGAGAAAGACAGAGACAGAGAGATAGACAGAGACAGAGCACAGAGGGGGACAGAGACAGAGAGAGACAGAGACAGAGATAGAGACAGAGAGAGACTTATGAGATATACCATCCAAATGTGATGTGCAAACTGTGTTGGGATTCTGATTTGGCCAAACCACCTGTAAACATTACTTTGAGATCCTCAGATAAACGGAGGTGTGGCCTGAGCGGAGGTGATGTCAGGGCTTGGTGTTGATTTGGTTGGACGTGATGCCATGGTGTTGTGCAAATAGAAAGTCTGTGTCCATTTATGCAAAGCACCAGGAACTCTCCTTTCTACCACCTTTTAAAGAACGGAGAGCTTGGGGCCAAGCCCTGACAGGACCTGGTACAGTGTGTCCCAGGGTGTGAGCGGTGGAAACACTCTCGAGTCTGTCTCTGACTCCCGCTGTCTTGTTATTTCTCTCTTAACATCCAAGGGCAGCCCCTCCGCGGTGGACTGGGGCATGGAATCCCTGATTCAGGCACCATGGCCAGCCAGGAGTCCCTGCAGTGGGACTCTGACTAGATGGGCCGTCTTGAGCCAGAGACCATCAAGCATGAACCAGCTTGATAGCTTATGGGGCAGAATGAGGGGCAGAGCAGGAGGACAGAGGTCGGAGGGTGGCAGGGTTGGGATGCGAGGGTGTGTAGGTCAGGTGAGGATATTTGTAGAGAAGTGTGGGACAGGCGTTCTAGTCCAGGGAGAGGACCGAGAAGGAAGGCCACATTTGGGTATTTGAGAACTGGGGAGCAGAAAGAAGGAGCTTGGGTTGCTGGGGTAGAGGCTACAGGCTGGGAATGAATTTTGCATTCTGGAAAATGGGAAGGCATTCCTGAATTCCACAGGGGAGAAGGTTTGGGCAGCCATACTTAAGGGGAGGCAGGTGGTGCTGAGGGACATGGGTGAGGTGAGGAGTTGGCTTGTAATCCCAGGTTTAGCCTCCACTGCTGTGCAGCCTTGGAGAAGATACAACCCCTTCTGGGCCAACTACAAACGACAGGCTTGAATTATACCATTATGAGGTGATTCCAGGTACAATGGAATGCTAAAACGTAATTTTCAGAAGTGAGAAATATGACCCCCCCCATATAGTTATATAAAATATAGACCCGTAAAGGACTGTATTCAACACATAAATTGATGAGGGAACCTGTAAGATGTTACAGGGATGTTGTCTTAGTCCGTTTTCTGCTGTTTTGACAAAATACCTGAGACTGAATAATTTATAGAGAATGAAAATGTGTTTCTTGCAGTTCTGGAGATTGAAAGTCCAAGGTCAAGACATCAGCATCTGGTGAGGGCCTTCCTGCTGTGTTGTATTGTTCCATCCAAGAGGACCACCCCCAACACTGCTTCCTGGGGATTCATTTCTGACATGTGAACTGGGGGAGACACATTTGGGCCACACAGGGGTCAAGACCGATTCAGTGGGGACCTGATCAAGGGCATGCTTGGGTGATGGCCCACAAGGCAATGAGGTGTGACACTTGGGATTCTTTTTTCTTAGGACGGAAGTCAGCGGCATCCACGGTAGACGAGGTGTGCTTGGCTCTCAGATGAGAATCACGTGTTGCTACATGCTTTCCACAAGTGAGTCTCAGTTCCACAGAGTCATCGACTAGACCAGGGCACAGGAATTCAACCACAGGCACACAACTGCTGGTCTTTTTGGCCTATTTTCAAGTTTTTAATAAGGTATCCTAATGACTGTTACACTGGGTTCACAGTGAGGCCGTTCACTTTTCGATTGTCTGTTTTTCTTTTCTTTTTTTTTTTTTTGAGTCGGAGTCTCACTCTGTCACCCAGACTGGAGTGCAGTGGTCACTCCTCAACCCGCTGGGCTCCAGTGATCCTTCCGCCTCAGCCTTCCAAGTAGCTGGAACTACAGGCGC
>NW_007256071.1:466126-467446 GCF_000164805.1 Carlito syrichta
GATGGCCGGGAGCGGCCACTGCACTCCAGTCTGGGTGACAGAGTGAGACTCCAACTAAAAAAAAAAAGGAATATTACAAAACAATATTTAAGTTAAAAACAAGGCAAGTCAATATATTTAATTCAACAAGCCAAATGTATTTAGAGGATGCATGGTTCAGGGCTGAATGACAGGCATGGGGGAGCTACGGTGATCACCAACACGTGGGAGAGACAAGATTTGGGGTCACTCCCTGCACTTCCTCCTCATGGAATCTGTGTTCTAACAAACAGAGGAAGGAGGAAACTCAGAATATGTATTGAGCGCCTGCTACATGCTGGGCACTGTACATATTGAGTACCTGCTGCGTGCTAGGCACTCTATGTATTGAGGGCCTGCTGTGTGCCGGGCACTGTATGTGTTGAGGGCCTGCTGTGTGCTGGGCACTGCATGTATTGAGCACCTGCTGCATGCCTGGCACTACATGTATTGAGTGCTTGCTGTGTGCTGGGCACTGTTTGTATTGAGCACCTGCTGCGTGCCGGGCACTGTATGTATTGGGCATCTGCTGCATGCCTGGCACTACACGTATTGAGTATCTGCTGCAGTCCGGGCACTGCATGTATTGAGTGTCTGCTGTGTGCCGGGCACTGTATGTATTGAGTGCCTGCTGCATGTTGAGCAGTGTATGTATTGAGCACCTGCTGTGTGCTGGGCACTGCATGTATTGAGCGCCTGCTGCATGCCTGGCACTGTATATATTGAGCATCTGCTGCATGCCTGGCACTACACGTATTGAATGCCTGCTGCATGCTGGGCATGTTTGTATTGAGTGCCTGCTGCATGCCGGGCACTGTTTGTATTGAGTACCTACTGCAGGCCAGGCGCTGTATGTATTTAGTGCTGCTGTGTGCCAGGCACTGCATGTTTTGGGCGCCTACTGTGTGTCAGGCACCATCCCAGGTGCTTGTCTCCCTGGGTCTCTGTCAACTCTCGCATTCTCACAAATAGTTGAGTATTAATAGCCTTTTTTTCTTAAACTTAAAAATTTGTGTATATCCTTCCTTTTCCCCCTCAACTAAGGAAAACTTCAGAGAGTGAAGGAATTTCCTAGGGTCCAACATCCGGCAGAGAATTCTAGCCAGGAGAGGTGGTGCGGTACTCCATGCCCTCACCTGCCTCAGGACGCATCTCTGCTGGCTCCCACCTGCTCCCGCCGGGTATGGAGAGTCCCAGGGGGAGACAGCGCTAAGGGGCGGGGCCACCCTCCTCCTCCCAGTCTCCTCCAGGCAGCCCTCCTCCTCCCAGCCCTGACCACGCCTGGGTCTGCACCCCAGCAGG
>NW_007256071.1:467466-484496 GCF_000164805.1 Carlito syrichta
GTTTTTTTTTTTTGTGAGTTGGAGTCTCACTCTGTCGCCCAGACTGGAGTGCAGTGGCCGCTCCCGGCCACCGCAGCCTCGACCTGCTGGGCTCCGGCGATCCTTCCGCCTCAGCCTTCCAAGTAGCTGGAACTACAGGTGCGTGCTACCACACCCGGCTGATTTTTTGATTTATTGTAGAGATGAGGTCTCGCCAAGTTGCCCAGGCGGGTCTCGAACCCATAAGCTCAGGCAATCCACACACCTCAGCCTCCCAAGGTGCGGGATTACAGGCTGAGCCACCGAGCCCAGCTTCTTCTTCCTCTTTTTGTTCCCTCTTCTCCCCTTCTTTCTTCCCTCTCTCCTTTGTGCTTCCCCTGCCCTCCCCTCCCCTTCCCAGGTTTAGCTTTAGTGGGTACTGTCAAACGTTTTCCCAAACTCCCATCAGCCAAATGTGAGAATTTTAATTGTTTCACATCCTCACTGGCATGTGACGATGATGGTGACGATGGTGATAATGTGAATGTGGGAGTGGCTTTGCCGGCCTGAAGCTTATACCCATTGAGAGATCTTTTTAAGAAAAAGGATATAAAAATTTGAGTACAAAATTATGTCTGTAAGTAAATATGTACTTAGCGTTATCAAAGAAATCACAACATATTACACATTTTAAGTAGCTGTTAAAAAACTGCCAATGCAAACTGGGCTCGGTGGCTCGGCCTGTCATCCCGCGCCTTTGGGAGGCTGAGGTGAGTGGATTGCCTGAGCCCGCGGGTTCGAGACCCGCCTGGGCAGCGAGACCTCATCTCTACAATAAATCAAAAAATCAGCTGGGTGTGGTAGCGCATGCCTGTAATTACGGCTACTTGGAAGGCTGGGGCGGAAGGATCGCCGGAACCCGGCAGGTCGAGGCTGCGGTGGCCGGGAGCAGCCACTGCACGCCAGTCTGGGCGACTGAGCGAGATTCCAACTCAAAAAACCCCCCAAAAAACAGCCAATGCCATCCCCGAAGGCCCCAGGTGGTGAGGGGCCTGAATCTGACACTCCAGCCATCATCAGCTGCCACTGGGATGCTTGGTTTCATGCCAGGCACTGTGCTAAGCATGACGCTCTCCTGCAAGAGTTCCCATTCTACAGATGAGAAAACCGAGGCTCGGGAGGTTGCTTGCTCGGCTGTTGGTACAGCTGGGACATGGAGGATGGATGAGGGTGGGAGGTAGAGGGTGTCGGGGTTGGGAGCTGGGGGTGGGGCAGAGGGGGCAGGGAGGCAGAAATGACCAGCAGGTGAAGCCTCAGGACCCCCTCCTCCTTAGAATCCTCCCCCCAAGACCACCCCTCACCCCAAACACATTCTCAGGTCCAGGCAGTGGTCTGACCTGAAGGATTCTGAAATTCCAGGCCCAGTTGGGAGGGGCCGCCCATGCCCAGCCCACACCATGGGCATCTCTGCTATCTTCCTTCCTTGGAGGCAACTCAGAACTAGGGTCCCTGTTGCTCCCACCGCCTGGGCTGTCAGGAGCCTGACTTCCTTTGGAGCTGTCTGCCTGTTGTTGGGAGTGGGAACAGACCCCGCAGAGGCCCTGCCAGTCCTGCCTCCAGGGTGCACGCTGAGGCTCTCGGCTTCGCCCATCCTGTCTCAGTCAGCGTTAGCTTCCTTGACAAACATTCCACAGCCCCAGGGCTCCGAGTGTCACATCCTGTGGAGGGCATGCCAACCAGTCTCCTGAGTCTCCGGGCCGGCCATACCCGTCTGCTTCATGCAGGGTTCTCGGGCTACAGGAACAAATGATCACAAACCAGGTGGCTCCACCCAGGAAGGCCCATCCCCTCTCCGTTCTGGAGGCCAGGAGTCTGGGGTCAAGGGCCACGCTCCCTCTGGAGTCTTGAGGTGAGGGGGAGAAACCTGTTCATGTCTCTCTGGTGGCTGGTGACCCCGGAGCACCTAGGCTTGTGGTGGTATCACTCCAATCTCTGTCTTTTATTTTACTATTTTTTGAGTTGGCTCTCACTCCGTCGCCCAGGCTGGAGTGCGGTGGTGCAATCAGGGCTCCTCACAGCCTCAACCTCCTGGGCTCAGGTGATCCTCCCAGCTCAGCCTCCTGAGTAGCTGGGACTACAGGTGTGTGCCACCGTGCCCAATTAATAGTTTGACTTATTGTAGAGACAAGGTCTCGCTATGTTGCCCAGACTTGTCTCAAACTCCTGGGTTCAAGTAAGTCTCCTGACTCGGCCTTCCACAGTGCTGGGATTACAGGTGTGGTACTGCGCCTAGACTCTGTCTTCTATTTCTCTAACAATGAAATCACGAAGGAAGGCTCCTCGGACTCCAGTCAATCTCCAACCCTTCCAAAGTCCTTTGTTACAAAAAGAGACCGAGGAAGCAGGCTGCAGACTTGAACCCTTTGGCTGCCGTAGGGCCTGTCTGCACATGGCTTTCCTCCTCGTGTCTCTGTCTCTTGTCTCTTCTCTTCTGATAAGGACACCGGTCACAGGACTTGGAGGCCACCCTAGTCCAGTGTGACTTCACCTTAGCTGATCACATCTGCAAAGACCCTGGTGCCGCATTCAGGGTGACATGAATTCTTGGGGCACGACACAGCCACCGTCCATGCTGTCCCCACGGGGGAGGTCTGGAGCTTGAGGGGTGGGCAGGAGTGTGTGGTGTCACTTAGAGTTCCCACTCAAAGGTCAACCCCAGCATTCCACCATGCTCCATCATCCTCGGAGCCTGTGGCCGATCCCCGGATCCCGAGGTGGGTGTGCAGAGGGAGAGCACGTATCTGCTGGACAGTGACAACTTCCTGACTTGCCTGCCTCTGTCCTCAACCTCCTGGGGTCTTTGTCGGGGCAGAACTGCAGACCACTCCTTATACATTCCTGGTTGGGCTCTTGTGGACCAGCTGTCTTGGGTCTGGTTAATTCAGTCCACTTCAGCTTGTCAAGCTCACAGACGATGGATGGAATGTCAGAGTCTTTTTTTCTGTGTGTGTGTGAGTCGAGGTCTCACTCCCTTGCCCAGGCTAGAGTACGGTGCTGCAATCATGGCTCACTGCGGCTTTGAACTCCTGGCCTCAAACAAACCTCTCACTGCAGCCTCCCAAGTAGCTGGGACTACAGGTGCGTGCAACCATGCCCAGTTGATTTTTAATTTTTTTTGTACAGACAAGGGCTTGTCATATTGCCCAGGCTGATCTCCAACTCTTGGCTTCAAGAAATCCTCTCGCCCCAGACTCTCAAAATGCTGAGATTACAGGTGTGAGCCACTGTGCCCGGCCTTTGGATAATCTTTACTCATTGCACTACAGCTGCTGTGCAAGACGAGACGTGGGTGTGTCTCTGGACCCCTAGAGTTTCAAATGTCCTCTGATGACTTCTGTGTTTAAGTCAGTAGATGATTATGCATTAGGGATGGGTGTCCCAGGCCCCAGGGGCAGGCCAACTTGTGCGATGCTTGGGAACGTTCATTTTGCTCAGTGTAAAGAAAGCCTGGTGTGACTGCAGGTATCCCGGACCCCAGCAGGCTAGGTCACGTGGGACCCTGTGGTTGGGACTGAGGTGTTTTTACTGTTGAGGACAGCTGTGCTCCCGGCATGTTATCTGCCCCCATATTGCTTCCTATGGATGCTGTAACACATTATCACATGCTTGGTGGGTTCAAGTCACACATACTCACCCTCTCACAGTTGTGGAGTGGAGTCTGAAATGAGCCTTAGGGACTCAAAGGAAGCCGTCGGCAGGACTGGCTACTCTGCAGGTTCTAGATGCGGCTGCTGTTGTGTTGTTTTTCAGCTTCTCACACCTTCCTTGTATTCTTGGCTCGTGGACTCTCCTCTGTCTTCAAGGCCAGCAGGTGGCACCGTTGGCTCTTGCCCATTCTTCATGGCGCTTTCCCCTCTGTGTTGAACCTCCTTCTCTCTCCTTTTGCGAGGACAAACATGACACTGGACCTGGCTGGATGGTCTGGGAACTTTCCCGTCTCCAGACCCTTGTCTCAGTCACACCTTTAAAGTGTCCGTTGCCATGTGAGGTGATGTTCACCAGCTCCGGGGACTAGGAGCTGGGAGTCTTTGGGGCCGTGACTCAGCCTACCACAGGTCACCAGAGGGGTGGGTTCTCGTTGTCCTGAGTCCCTAACTATGCCTCAAGGAGAGGATAGAAAGTGCAGTCGGCCCTCTGTGTCCATGGGTTCTGCATTTGTGCCATCAACCAACAGCAGGTTGACAATATTTAAAAAAAGAAGGTGATTGCATCTGTACTGAACAGAGACAGCCGTTTCTCCATCATCATTCCCTAAACAATACAGTGTGTGGCATTGATGTTTGTTAATCTAGGAACAATTTAAAGTACACAGGATCATGCGTGTAGGTTATGGGCAAACACTGCACCGTCTTATTTGCGGGACTTGAGCACTATGAGTTTGGTGTTCAATTAGGGTCCTGCCCCTGTGGATACTGGGGGGCAACTGTGTCTCTCACAGCTTGCCAGCTACGCTCTGGAGGATGAGGAGGGAAGGAAGGAAGGAGAGGCCGCCCTGTGAGTTGGGGTATGCTGGGAGGTGAGATGGGACCTGCAGGGTCTTGTGGGATGGGTGGTTCCACTGGCCTTGGAGCGGCGATAGGGATGGTTGTGGGATAGTTGGTTCCACTGGCCTTGGAAGCAGCTTCTGGAGAGACACAGCTCCCAGTCCCAGGATGAAGCACTCCATGATGATTTGCCACATTTAGGGCCAGGGCTGGAGAAGGAAGAAGAGGAACCTCACAGCAGGAGGAACGGTGACCCAGATTAAGCTTGGCCAAGACGTGACGTGTCCCCCTCACATAAGAGCCCATCTGGATATGGCTCTTGGGAAGCTCTACACAAGAGAGCTGCCCGGATGGCATCTTCTTTTGCAGGACCATCAAGGCCAGAAAGATGGCACCGTCTGGCATGGGGGGAAAGATCACAGATGACTCCTTGGGGGTTTGGTGGTTGTGGGATGGGGGGGCCCGGGCCTGGGTACCCCCAGAATGCTGGGATTTCAGCATGTTTGAGGGTCAAGCAAGGGTTTGGAAATGTGAAGTACAATTTTGGGGGGTGAGGGAGCATGGGACCGGGGGGGCCGTTGCAACAGGGACCAACCGCCGTAGCTAAGACTTGCTGAGGGCAGCAAGGACTTCGCCTCAGTCTCAAGACTTCATAAGGTTAATCAAGAGGAAAGTGGTAGATGTAGCTGCTTTCTGTGATGCACCTTTCTTTTATTATGGAAAAAATTTTTTTAGAGACAGGATTTCTCCCTGTGCCCCAAACTGGAGTGCAGTGGTGCGATCATAGCCCATTGTACCCTCCAACTATTGGGATCAAGAGATCCTCTCACCTCAGCCTCCCAAGATGCTGGGATTACAGGTGCATGTCATTACACGTGGCTAACTATTTAAATTTCTTACAGAGGTGGGGTCTTGCTATGTTCCCTAGGCTGGTCTCCAACTCCTGGCCTCAAGTGATTCTTTTTTTTTTTTTTTATTTATTTATTGTAGAGATGAGATCTCACCAAGTTGCCCAGGCGGGTCTCGAACCCGCAGGCTCAGGCTATCCACTCACCTCAGCCTCCCAGAGTGCTGGGATTACAGGCTGAGCCACCGAGCCCGGCTTCTCAAGTGATTCTTAAGTGGCCTCCTGAAACACTGGGATTAGAGGTGTGAGTCACTGTACCTGGCCAACATTTTTTGATTGAAATATTTATCTCACATTTATTTTCCTACCGATAGAAAGAATCAAGTGGCCATTGAGGTCCCCGGTGGAAACCCTTTCATAGCAGCTCTTATAGCAAAACAAAAGTTGTTAAAAAGTCACTGACAGGCCAGTGTGTGGGGACTCATAGGACAAGAAGCACTACTTTTTGTTGTTGTTGCAGCAGAGATGGGGTTCTCGTTTTGTTGCCTATGCTAGTCTTGAACTCCTGGCCTCAAGCAATCCTCCCACTTTGGCTTCCCAAAGTGCTGGGATTAAAGGTGTGAGCCACCATTCCCAGCTTCATTAAAAAAAAAATCAGTGAGTCCCATGTCTAGAGCATAGCTTTTCTAGTTGGCCTATATACAGGTTAAGAGGAAATCACATCCCCATTTCCCACCATGACCCCAGTCGGTCCAGCCTTGAGAGACCCAGGGTGGGAGGGGGTGAAGTCTGCATACTCCTCTTCAGCTAGAGAAACTGTCTTGATATCGGGGATGGTATGGGCTGAGCTTCTGCTGATTCCCCATCAAGGCACTCATTTCAATCAACTGGGGGAGTTTCCTCAAGATACAAATGTGGGATTCTGCTTCTGTGCATTGAGGGCAGAGTGTGTGGCTCTCTTGTGCAGGCTGGGGTAACACTGTGTGGCCAGCTGGGGGCTCTCGCAGACGAGCTGAGGGGTGCCTGGGTGGGTCTCTGTTGGGGAGGTTGAACCGTCATCAGAAATGCAACGAGAAAGGAACAAAGCATGTCTCCTGGAACTCTTGTGGAGGGAAGTGGTCATGCGTGGCTGACAGGCTTCCTTGCATCAGCAACTCAGTGTGGAGGTGCCTTCTAGGGAAGGGTGTCTGGTGACCCAGGACTTCAACTTTGCAGGGTGTTATGTTGCAAGTTGGGGGCAGAGCTGAATTGCTTGGGCTACCCATGATCCTCTTGCATCCTTCCCAGACTTGGTCTTTCTCCTTAATAAACAGAGGATCCTATGCAGCCACCAAAAAAGAATGAAATCCTGGCCTTTGCAGCAACATGGTTGGAACTGGAGATCATCGTCCTAAGTGAACTGACTCAAAGAGAAAACCAAACACCGCATGTTCTCACTCATGTGTGGGAACTAAATGGTCACAAAGTTGGAAATAATAGACACTGGGGACAGCAACAAGAGGGAGGTGGGAGGGAGGTTGGTCTTCAGTTTAGTACAGTGTTTGCTACCTGGGGAACAGGTCACCGGAAGCCCAATCCCCAGCAGAATGCAATATGTCCACGTCACAGACAAGCACTTGTTCCCTCCTGAATCTAAAATAAAAACAAATAAATATGGTGCAAACATTTAAAGACTGTCAGAATGAATGCCTGTGGTTGGCATACCTGGGGTCTAGGTGACTTTCGCACTTCTGACATTTTTCTCACTGTCTGCATCCTCCCAACCAATGGAAAGCCACTATTGGTCTCTCTTGGCCACCATCCTGGTCCTGGGAGACACGGAAAGCGATCCTTGTCCTTCTCCACTGTGGTCTTTGATTCTTGACGGATGCGCAGAATGACAGTCACAAGAGTGAGTGTAGATGACTCCAAGTGAAAGCGCAGTTGACTTTGGCTCTTAAGAAGGGAGGAGAAGCCGGGCTCGGTGTCTCAGCCTGTAATCCCGTGCCTTTGGGAGGCTGAGGTGAATGGATTGCCTGAGCCCGCGGGTTCAAGACCCGCCTGGGCAGCGAGACCTCATCTCTACAATAAATCGAAAAATCATCCGGGCGTGGTAGCGCCTGCCTGTAATTCCAGCTACTCGGAAGGCTGAGCGGAAGGATGGCCGGAGCCCAGCAGGTGAGGCTGTGGTGGCCGGGAGCGGCCACTGCACTCCAGTCTGGGTGACCGAGTGAGACTCCAACTCAAAAAAAAAAAAAGAAAAAAGAAGGGAGGAGAGACTTGTTGCTCCTGGAGGGAGAGCTGGGGAGGCTAGAGAGGGAGCCGGGGGCCCTGGCAGGTGGGGCTGTGTCCGCACTGTGGTGTGTCTCGCGTCTGCCATGGCTTGACCCTGCTCAGGGTGTTGCTCCCACCTGGGTCTAAGAGGAAGGCATGGGCATTGTCAGGGGTCTCTTTTCAGATTCAGAAAATGATATACAAAGGGGGCCCAGCAAATCCGGATTCACCTTTTGGAGGGCGGCCCCTTGTAGTCCAGGATTTTCCCACCAGGTAAGTGGTCTAGGAGCCCATCGGCATTCGTGCACCAGTTGGTGGTGTTGGGGAGGCTGCATTTAGCTTCAGTGAATTTTTTTTGGAGATTCTTTCAACGTGCTTGCCCATTTCGTGATGAGTGATTAATGAGCGCACCTGCCCACATGGCGCTGAATGTTCAGCAGTTTTTGACCCCAAACAGCATGACCTCAGGCCCAGCCTCCCTTTTCACCCAATCTTGACCTGAGCAGCTGCTTTTTTGTTTCCCAGATGAAAAAAAAAATTCCTCAAAGGGAAACGCTTTGCTGATGTGTAAGAGATGAAACAAACAAAAAACCGGCAGAAGCACTAAAAGGCATAAAAATGGATGAGTTAAAAAACTGTTTGAGCAGTGGAAAAAGTGTCTTGATGGGTGTCTTGAAGGTGATATGTCAGACTAAAATACACAGTTTTTGTAAATAAACTCTGGGCGTCTTGGGTTTCCCCTCGTATTTACTTAAGACACACGGAAATGATTTTTTTTTTTTGAGTTGGAGTCTCACTCTGTCACCCAGGCTGGAGTGCAGTGGCCGCTTCCGGCCACCGCAGCCTCGACCTGCTGGGCTCCGGCGATCCTTCCGCCTCAGCCTTCCAAGTAGCTGGAACTACAGGCGCGCGCTACCATGCCCGGCTAGTTTTTGATTTATTGTAGAGACGAGGTCTTGTCAAGTTGCCCAGGCAGGTCGCGAACCCGCGGGCTCAGGCAATCCATTCGCCGCGGCCTCCCAAAGTGCTGGGATTACAGGCTGAGCCACCGAGCCCGGCCAGAAATGATTCTTAAAGCAGAATCTACACACTCACAGGCCCTCAGCCATTGTAGACGTGACCGTCTTCCTTCCTCTGGGCTCTCTTCATGGTTCATTTCTACATATTAAGTGTTTTCTCTTTTTTAAAAATATTATTTATTTGATATTACACACGAATCACACTAAAATAGCTTTTATTAAGTACAAGGCGGCATTTTCAGATATGGGGATTCTAATAAGGTGAGCATAGTGAAGGCCAAAACTACAAAGTGACATTGCCACTTCATCTTCAGTCCTTGTCTTTCAGGGGCTCGTGGACACAAAACAGTTGAGAGCCTCACTCGGTTCTGAGACAGTGAAGGGACTTCCCTCGCCTTTAAATAAATTCAGATAACCAGTTTCATAAATCTAAATGCACAACCAAGTTCCAGTAGATTTTAAGATGGCATTCAACCATCTTTGTGACAAGTTGAACATTTCTACTCGAGTACAAGCTTGTCTTTAGAAGGGGAGGATAGTGATAGCATTTGCTAAATTGGAATTGCTATTAAAATTCAAAAAACCGATCTTCTTCACTTAACCATAAGCCAGTCTGAGTTAAATCAGGACTGTCCCACAAAAATATTCTGTCAGCCACTCATGATATGAACTCTGGTGTATGAGGTCAACTAAATTATGGTACACATAAAAAAAGTCGGGAGGCATTTCAGTTTTGTAATAAATAAGGTAGTGGCCAATTATGACTTGCTAGTGGCTCTTTTGAGGCAAGTTGTCGTCTGCCCTCCCTTTCTGCCTTTTCCTTACTGCCGGCGAAGACCTTTTTTGTTCCAGAGATGTACTTCCTGGGGCTTCCCAACACTCTGCCAGGGTATCTTCTCCCCAGGGGATGCCTTGGTTCTTGTTGGCATCTGTGTAAGAGGATCCGGAGCGCTGACCTGTCTTCCACCCAAAGAGACCATGGAGATATGGTCCCATCTTGCACGTACTTCCCTTTTCCCTGGTGTGGCACCAGACATGCTTCTGAACAAAAACCTCTTTGACTTTCTCAACACCGCCAGCATTTAATTCTCTCTTTTGTCACTGACGTGCCGAAGGTTCCCAATCGGAAGTTGGATGCCCGGCTCTCTAAGTTGTATGGTGTCTTCACTGTCACTTTTGGATAGCACGGTGCTATTTAGAGGGTTCTCATGAATACCCAAGGGAAAGGCTTATTTGATTCCTTGAAGAAAACCAAGAGACCTGCAAGGGGCATATGAGGACATTACGCCAACAGAGATAAACGCCATGATTTGAGGTGGGAAGATTCGTTATTCTAAGAGTTCATTTTTCCTCCAATATTTTTGAAAATGTCACCCAATGATTCTCAAACTCGTCTAAGTGGAATAAGCAGGACATTTCTGACAAAAACATAAAAAGCAAGAAGCCACTTCCCGTGAGTGTGAAGGTGTGCAGGACTCCCCAGGGACGGGGTGGCCTGGACCGTCCTGAGGTTCGCATACAGGTCCACGGTCTAGAGCAAATACTGCTTATTACATCTAAGATAACAGCCCGGCTCCGTCTGTGTTGCTGCAGGTGACAGAGTGTCACTCCTTCTACGGCCAAACAGTACTCCACGGCGTATCCGCACGGCATTTTCGTTTCTTTTTCTTTTAAAAAAAAAGAAAAAAGAAAATCCCATGATAAGCACTTAACACAAACTTGGCTTAATGCACACAATTATTTAAAATGTTGAATAAACTTACTGCAGGCTATGTGTGTGAAACAGAAATAGGTTTCATGTTCAGACTTGAACGAGGAAAGCGCCAGGGCTGGGTCCCCTGCCGTCTGCTGCCTGGATCTCTCTGGAGGCAGCCGGTGTCCTCCCGGGACCCTCTCTCCTGTTTCACCCTCTGCTTTCTCTTCTCCTTTCCAAGTCACCCTTGGGGAGCCCTGAGGCTGGTCGACCTGGGCTTGAATCCCTCTGCACCACCACGCCACCTTGGCTGAGTCACTCGCGCTTTCTGTGCCTCTGTTTCCTCCGTCGCGAGACAGAGCTGGCGACAGTGACAGCACCTGCCATGTAGACTGAGGATTACACACGGTCCTGTGAAGGGCTTTGCATGGGGCAAATAGTAAGCACTCCATAAATGCTCTCTGCTATCAACTCTGCTTTGAGCTCCCCCGTGTCTTCTATACACATGTTTTTATTATATTCAAGGTGAAGTTCACATAACATCAGGGAAACGTTTTAAAGCGTCCGATTTGGTGGCATTTGGCACGTTCGCAGTGTCGCGTGCAGCCACCACCTCTGTCTAGCTTTTGCGTGCTGGGCCCTGGGAGGGAGCCTCTCAAACCCGGCAAATGGCAAATCACACTGGACAGGTCAAGAGAGATGGCAGAAGAGAAGAAAGTTATATGTCTGCTGCTTTCTGAACAAAGAGTACCATGTCTCATGTCATGTGGGGTCCTGCACGTCCTGGACCTGGGGTGGGAGCCATGGGAGTAGCTGGGTCCTCGAGGGGCAGCTGGCATCCGGTCCCAGGGTGGGCCTCCCTCCAGCTGAATGCTGCCACCAATGTGAAAAGCTTCACTTATGGGGTTCCGTGGGGGCAGATGGAGGGACAACATTTTTTTTTTGAAAGAAATTTTTATTTAACTCTATCTTTGAGTTTCATTTTAGATCTGGGGGTGCTGGTGCAGGTTTGTGGGAGGGTCTATTGTGTGACACTGGGGTGTGGGCTTCCCTTGAGCCAGGTGGGGGGCATGGTACCCAGAGGGTGGTTTCTCAGCCTTCGCCCCTCCCTCCCTCCTCCCCAAAGTCTCCAGCGGCGTCTGTCGCTCCATCCTTACACCTGCGTGTGCCCCGTGTCTGGCTCCCTCTTGTAAGCGAGAACACGCAGTTCTTGGCTTTCTGTTTCTGTGTTCGTTGCCTTAAGTGATGGCATCCACGTAGGGCCAGCCTCTCAGGTGGGACCTCAGCACCCAGAGGGGGAGAGAGGGTAGAAAAGGGTCTCCCGGAAGTGGGGGAATGTGGAGGCGGCAGCCTCCTGCCCTCTTGGTGGGAATGTAAGGCACTGTGGCCGTTTTGGAAAACAATGTGGCAGTATCTTGAGCTAAATGTGCTCTTTTTTTTTTGAGTTGGGGTCTCACTCTGTCGCCCAGACTGGAGTGCAGTGGCCGCTCCCGGCCACCGCAGCCTCGACCTGCTGGGCTCCGGCGATCCTTCCGCCTCAGCCTTCCAAGTGGCCGGAACTACAGGTGGGCGCTGCCATGCCCAGCTGATTTTTTGATTTATTGTAGAGATGAGGTCTCACCAAGTTGCCCAGGCAGGTCTCGAACCCACGGGCTCAGGCCATCCACTCACCTCAGCCTCCCAAAGGCACGGGATTATAGGCTGAGCCACCGAGCCTGTGCTTCCATCAGTTGGTCCAGTAATTCCACCCGTGGTTTCTCACCAGGAGAATGGGAAACACACACCCAGGCAAAGTCTTGTACACAAATGCCCCTACGGACATCACGCGTAACAGTAAAAACCTGGAAACGCCCCGCACATCCACCAGCCGGTGACAGGAGCAAGCGTCGTGTGTCCCTGCAGTGAAATGCCGTCCAGCTGTGAAAGGAATGGGTCACTGCTTCCTGCTGCCACATGGCAGATCTCAAGACATGTCACTACGTGGAAGAAGCCAGGTTATGGCGTGATGCCACGTGTCTGGATTTCTGGAAACAGCAAGACCCTACAGACAAAAGGCAGCTCAGCGGCTTCCCTGGGCAGGGGATGCTATGGGTTGAGGTGGGAGGACTCAGAAGGGAACTGTGACCAGCTTGCTTTATCTACAAGTCGGCCAACACCCGTCCAGCTCTGCCCTCTTGAGAGCTCCATTGGATGGGCTGTTAATTACAGTTCCACAAAGCTGCTTGTAACAAAGTCGTCATCACAGAATTTAAGGGGACAGATATCTCAATGACACTGATTTGATCTTTACAAGGTATCCGGGTGTATTCATGAGCCCGTGTACCCTGAAGATATGTACACCTCTTACACATCAATAAAATATTAAGCTAAAAAGTCACCCAAAGCTACTGCCCCTCCTCATGGCGGGACGCGGGTCGCTGGCCTGGTCCTCCCCCCACCTTCCAGCATGTTCTCTGCAGGTCAGAGCAGTGGGTGGGCAGCAGGGGGCGCCCTGACACAGTCCTAAGGCCAGACCGACGTGGACCGCGCTTCTTCTTGGCAACTGTTTTCTTAAAAGCCTTGGGTCAATGGGACGTGTGTCCCCCGAATCCTATTTTCTCGCTGACCTACCCGACCCCCGAGGCACAGTGTGTCATCCCTTCTGAAGGCAGCCCCCGTGGACTTGCGCCTGGAAGGCTGGGGGCTCGTGAATGGCCCACAGACAATGGTCGCCTGCTGGACGTCCCTCCCTGCAGGGTCCCCGTTGTGAAGGCTTTTGTGACACAGAGGCCGTTCAGGCCCCGCCAAGGTCCCCAGGCCAGCGGGGGTTGCCTGTGGCCATCAGCTCCGGCCTCCTGAGAAGGAGCCTCCAGGGAGTTTCCCACAATGCTTAGTGGCTCTGGTAATCTTGCTGGGATGGAGAGGGAAGACCAGGAGAGGGGGAGGTGAGTGCCCGGCGGGAACAAATGGCTCAGGCTCAACCTGTGCAGGGGCCCGTGGGGGTGGTTGAGCCCCTCTGGAATTCCCAGATTAGAAGACACAGAGACACCAACTGTGAAGAAGACATGTGCTCTGGGCAGTGCCCCTGCTGGAAGACCCGTCGGCCAGCCAGGGTCAGAGGGTGACGGCTCAGCTTGACTCTGCAGTGGGGAGTTGAGGCCTGGACTCAAAGTGCAGCTGTGCCTCCAGGAGATGGGGGCTGCTTTATCCTCCTGGACCAGGAAGAGGCAGGCCAGGGCGGCTGTGTGTCCACGTGTCAATGTGCCCTTAGAAATCTTCCAGTTAGGTGGCCTGGCTGGGACCGGGCCAGAGGAGCTTGAGGTGTGGGAGGCTGGGGGGATAATGAGGCCACCGCGTTTGAGCCTGTTGAATTTAAGACGCTGCCAGACATGTCGGGGAGGTGGCTTCAGACAGCTGTCATCGCAGGCATGGCAGCCAAAGGGGCTTGAGCTGGAGGGAGGAGGAGCTATCGGGGAGACATGATAGACCTAGGAGCAGTTATGAGTCCCAGAGAATGCAGGTTCATAAAGAAAATCGTTGGGGGCGAGGCTGCGTGAACAAACATCCACAACCGGCCAAGAGGGGCAGACCTGGCTGATAAGACAGGCCCGTGTGACCAGAGGGTGGAGAAGTGAGATCCTGTGAAAGCTGGCTCTCTCACTGACACGTTCATGGCGACAGTCAAATATATAAACATGGGGAGAGATTTGCTCAGTGGACATGGCCGTGCCACCGCCCAGGCCCACAGCCGGCATTTCCCAGCCTGTGTTTAACAGCAAATTTCCCTCTAGCTGTCACCATATTCACCAAGGAATCCCTCCTATTATTTTATAAATCAAAAGCAGTTTTTAAAATTTTACAAGCTGCACAATGGAAAGTTATCAGCTCGCATCGTGTCCCCGTCTCTCTGCTCCAAGGGTCACATTTAGATCGAATCTTCCTAAAGGAGCATGTCAAAGACACCGGTGTTACTCATGGACAAGATCGTGTCAAGGGAGCAACTCTGAGTTCGGGATACTGGGACTGCCCATGTGAACAAGCAATCCACAAGCGCACCAGTTCTCCATGTGTTTGCTGCAGGGGAGTCGTGGCAGCCAACACGGTGCCCCGCGTGCCAGGTGCGGCCCTCAGTGGTGTTCAGGCATTTTGGGCTCACACTAACTTCCTCACTCCCGTTTTACAGATGGAGAAACTGAGGCCAAGGAGATCAGGGGTCTTGCCCAAGGTCCCCCAGCTGCTCAGTGGCTATGCTGGGATTTCAGCAGAGGACACGGCCTGGGGACCCTCGGCACTGGGTGCTGCCTCCCAAAGAATGAAGGCAGGGGGGGTGGTTCTGGAACATTCCAGCTCAACTGTGGTGCATCAGAAGGACAATGCCGAGTGTTGGTGAGGCTGTGGGGAGAGAGGCACTGCTCATGGGAGCATCGGGGGTGCAGCTCAGAGGAGGCGCAGACCAAGAGCCAGAACACGCACGGACTGCCGATCTGGGAAACGAGGTGAGATGTGGAACTGGGGTTGGAGGCGAGGGGTCCCCTGCAGAGTTGGGGCGCGTCAGGCGGCAGGAGCTGGGCGTGACACACGTCTCAGGAAGTTCCCATGATGACCATGACCATGATTTAAACGAAGAATTTACATTATGGGCCTGTGTGTATTCAGTAGAACAAGTCAGGTCACAAAATGGAATTTAGGACAACAAATAAAGTAAGCCTAACCTTCCCCTAATGTTATCCGAGGGAACCCCAAAAGCCTGGAATGTCTTCTGGAGGGTGGGCCCCTTGTAGTCCAGGCTTCCACACTAGGTGAGTGTTCCAGGAACCCATTGGCATCCGTGGACCCGCCAGCGTTGTTGGGAGAGGCTGCGTTTGGCTTCAGGGAATTTTTTTGGAGAGTCTTTCAATGCATTTGCTTATTTCATGATGGGTGATTTACGAGTGCACCTGCCACACCTGGCCAAAAATGTCGTGACCCCTGTGCCCCATCCTCCCTATTCACCCGATCTTGCCACGAGCGACTCTTTTTTTGTTTCTCTGGATGAAAAGAGTCCTCAAAGGGAAACATTTTGCCCACGTGGAAGAGGTGAAACAGAAAACAGCAGAAGCCCTAAAAGCCATCAAAATGGACGAGTTCAAACATTGTTTTGGGCAGTGGAAAAACAATTCGATAGGTGTCTTGCCTCCAGCAGAGAAGACTTTGGGGGTAAAGGAAGTTTAAACTTGTCAGAATGAATACGCA
Organism: Carlito syrichta; assembly: GCF_000164805.1. Classification (NCBI taxonomy): domain Eukaryota; kingdom Metazoa; phylum Chordata; class Mammalia; order Primates; family Tarsiidae; genus Carlito; species Carlito syrichta. The sequence continues at coordinate 482,992 of NW_007256071.1, forward strand.
ATTTTTAATAAATAAATTCTAGGTTTTTTGGGTCCCCCATGTAGGTATGTAGAAAATACATATAAGAGCTGGGCACAGTGGCTCACACCTGTAATTCCAGCCTATCGGGAGGCTGAGGAAAGTGGATTACTTGAGCCCAGGAGTTTGAGAGCAGCCTGGGTAACGTAGTGAGATCTCTACAAAAATATTCAAAAAATAACTGGGTGTGGTGGCACATACCTGTAGTCCCAGATACTTGGGATGCTGAGCTGGGAGGATCCCTTGAGCCCAGGAATTTGAGAAGCCTGAGCAATACAGTGAGACCCTGTGTCTGCAGTCAATCGATTGATCAATCAAAAGTGAGTCATCCCAGCACTTAGGGAGGCTGAGGCAAGAGGACTGTTTGAGCCTAGGGGTTCAAGAGCAGCCTGGGTAACACAGCAAGACTTCATCTCTACAAAAAATAAAAAATAAAAATATTAGCCAGGTGTGGTGGCACACACCTGTCGTCCCAGGTACTTGAGAGGCTGAGGCAGAAGGATTATCTGAGTCCAGGAGGTTGAGGCTGTGGTGAGCCATGATTGTGCCACTGCACTCCAGCCTGAGCAACAAGTGAGATCTTGGCTCAAAAAAAAAAAAAAAAACATATAATAGATATAATAACATACATATAACATATACACTAAAATAATAACATAAGACGAGCTGGAAAAGTAAGTATAAAGGCCGAGCTATAGTCATTCCTAGGCGGGTTCTGGGTGGACTTGGTGTTTTACTTTGGGCTTTAGTCTTTCTGCAAGGGACTTAGGTTTGCTGTCCCCGAAGGCAACAAACCACCCCTCCCACGGGGAGTGGGTAGAGGGTTGCTGGGACAGGAATGGTGGAGCCTTTGCCAAAAACCTTGGGCAGGTTTATCCTCTGTGGGGAAGAGACCTGAGAGCTTAAAACAGACTTTGCTTGATAAATAATAATAATATGCAATAATAACAATAATGATAATAATAGTGGCCGGGTATGGTGGCTCATACCTGTAATCCCAAGACTTTGGGAGGCTGAGTCAGGAGGATTGCTTGAGGTTGAGAGTTCAAGACCGGCCTGGGCAACAAAGTAAGACCTCGCCTCTACAAAAATAAAAATAAAAATAAAAATAAAAATGAGCTGGGCGTATGCAGTGGTGTGCCCCTGTAGTGCCAGCAACTCTGGAAGTTGAGATGAGAGGATTGCTTGAGCCCAAGAGTTCGAGGCTGCAGTGAGCCATCATCATGCCACTGTGCTCCAGCCTGGGCAACAGAGTGAGTCCCTGTCTTTTAAAAAATAATAATAGTCTTCTGCCTATCCGTTGATCCATGTCTTCTTTCTTTCTTTCTTTCCTTTTTTTGAGTTGGAGTCTCACTCGGTCGCCCAGACGGGAGTGTGGCGGCCACTCCCGGCCACCGCAGCCTCGACCAGCTGGGCTCCGGCGATCCTTCCGCCTCAGCCTTCCGAGGAGCCGGAATTACAGGCAGGCGCTACCACGCCCAGCTGAT
>NW_007256071.1:484700-509907 GCF_000164805.1 Carlito syrichta
ATCCACTCACCTCAGCCTCCCAAAGGCGCGGGATGACAGGCTGAGCCACCGAGTCCGGCCTTTCTTTCTTTCTGTCTATCTATCCATCCATCCATCCTCTTCTATCACCTGTCAATCTATCCACACACAGGGAGAGGGGGAGGGAAATGGAGGAGCAGAGAGTTTCTCCCAGAACCATCTATTTGGAAGTACATTGCCGATATCTTGCCTCTTCATCTCCAAGCACTTCAGTGTGGTTTTTCTGAGAACAAGGACATTCCCTTAAGCAACCACAATACGATCTTCAAAGTCAGAAAATCTAATGCTGATAAAACACCATGTTCTGATCCACAGTCTCTATTCAGATTGTGTCAATCGCCCAGCAATATCCCTGGTGGCTGCTGTCTTTCCTGGTCCAGAGTCCAGCCCAGGGCTGTGCGCGGCATGTTTGGGTCCCAGGTTTCAGGCTCCTTGGACCTGCAGGCTTTCCTTGGCGTGAGTGAGGACGGAACCCAGTGGCTCCGGAGGCTGCCCTCGGCCTGGCTTTGCTGGCTTTTTCTCCCAACACGTTCTTGTGCGTTCTTGGCCAGTTCACTGTGCAGTGAAGGGCTCCTCTCGGCACCTTCTCCAGGTGACACATGACTTCGGTGTGTCCTTCTGGAACGGTCACTGGGAGATACTTCGAGGCTATGTAAAAATCCAGCACCTTCTCCATCTATCAGGGGCACATGCTTCGTGACTTTTTTTTTTTTTAAATCAGTAGGGATATCTAAAGTTTAGAAAATTGTAATTAAAAAGTTTGGAAATCTTTAACCCAAAACAACAAACGTTTGACCATAGAACAGAAAACTTTTTCTGTAGAGGGTCAGCTAGTAAATATTTTAGGCTCAACTGGTCATGAAGTCTCCGTTGTCCGAAACTTTGCCATGATAGTGTGAAAGCAGCCATGGGCAATATGTAAACAGATGTGTGTAGCAGTGTGCCAATAAAACTTTATTGATGGAATCGAGTGGTGGGCCAGATTCAGCTCATAGGGCACAGTCTGTTGACTCATACCTTATACTACTGTTACTGATCTGCCCCCTCCAAACTCAGAATTTTTCCTTTGGAGTGATCCTTCTATAGGGTCTCACCCAGAAGCTTTTAGGGTCTTATTCTTGGCACATAGATTTTCTTTTTTCTTTTTGTTTTTTGAGACAGGGTCTGGCTCTGTCACTGAGGCTGGAGTGCAGTGGCATGATCACGGTTCACTGCAGCCTCCAAGTGTTTTTTTTTTATTATTATTCTCTGGGGGTTGTGGTTAAAATTCAAGTCTGAAGAGTCAGGGCCTGGAAGTCGACATGGTCTCAAATGCTGCTTCTCACCCTCATGGTTCAAGCTGTGCTGGCCTGTCCAGACACGTTTATAATAAATCCCAGGAGAGGTCCGTTAGCCCAGGACTTCATGGAGACACCAGGAAGCTTCTGCGAGCGAGTGCGGTTCTATGCCACGGGGGCTGGAAACTGATGGGGCAGATATGGGCCCTCTTGAATGGCAGTTGGGAGTTTCCTCAACTCAAGGACACCGAGGGGTTTGGCGTCAGTCCTTACAGGTTTTTGTTTTGCTTTGTTTTTTGAGTCAGGGTCTCACCCTGTTACCCAGACTAGAGTTCAGTGGCGCGATCACGGCTCACCACAGCCTCGGCCTCCTGGGTTCAGGCTGTCCTTCTGCCTCAGCCTCCCGAGTAGCTGGGGCTTCAGGTGGGTGCCACCATGCCTGGGTAATTTTCTGATTTTTTTTTTTTTTTTTTTGGTAGAGAGAAGGTCTTGCTATGTTGTTCAGGCTGGTCTGGTACTCTGGGGAAAAGCAAAGTGATCCTCCTGCCTCGGCCTCCCAAAGCGCTGGGATTACAGGTGTGAGCCGCCGCATCCGGTCCCAGACTAGCATTTTCCACGCCATCACCAGAGGAGAGAAACACACTTAGAGACTACTTGCTAGAAGCTTCAGCCGGCTCAGCCCCTGTGCTCACATCCACTAAGACATAACTTCAAGCCCCAGAGTCCCCGAGATGCAGTTTCTCATGTATTACCTTCCATCTGCTTGGAGTGTGTTTTCTTCAGTCCTTTCAAGAACAGATTGAGAGCTGTTTACAGACTTGGGGATTTCTCCAGAAGTTTCTAGGAGTGGCTTGAAGCCCAACACAGCAAAGCACGGGTAACCCTGAAAGAGACCGGGCCGGGACACCTCTAACTGTCTTGGGCAGCTCTGAAGGGTTTCATCTCCTTGTTGGATCACACACTAAAAATGGAGACCAAACAGCAAAAGAGACGTGTGTTCAGGGATGAGGCATTGCAGAGATACTTGGTGACACGTTAGGTGGTCAGGAGTCTCTTGCCAGCCCCTCAGCCTCTGTACCCTTTGCCCTGCCGTGTCCCCTCTATGAACTGTCCACACTCGCTCCTTTCTGGTGGAGTGTTCGTGTCACGTGAGCAGGGACTTCCATCCTGTCACTTCCCGGTGGGCTGGACTTTGGAGTCCATCACCCACCTCGTGTTTCTAAGTGGTCACACAAGACCCCGCCGCGCACCATTCACAACAGCAAAGACACGGGCCCAGCCCTAGGGCCTAGCATGGTGGCCTGGCACACACGCCATGGAGTACTACACAGCCATAAAGAAAACGAGGTCGCAGCCTTTGCAGCGGTGTGGGCACAGTGGGAGGTTATTATCCTAAGCGAATTAACACAGAGCAAAAATCCAAGTACCTCGTGTTCTCACTGCAAGTGGGCGCTAGACCCGGGGCACACGCGAGTGTAAGTTTGGAGTGACAGATGCTGGGGACTCCTGGCGGGGATGGAAGGGGGAGGGTTGAGAAAATACTTGCTGGGTTTCACACCCACCACCGTGAAGCCCAAACCTTGGCGTCACACAATATGCCTTGTGTAACAAGATAACATTTAAATAAGTCAATAAAAAGACCCTGCTGCTAACCTTTATACTACCCTAAAAAAAGTGTGAGGACTACTGGGCGCGGTGGGCTTATGCCTGTAATCCCAGCACTTTGGGAGGCCAAGGATGGAGGATCACTTGAGTCTAAGAGTTCGAGGCCAGCCTCGGCAGCATAGCAAGTCTTTACAACCCCCCCCAAATTAGCCAGACATGGTGGTGCCCACCTGAAGGCTCAGCTACTCAGGAGGCTGAGGCGGGAGGATGGCCTGAGCCCAGGGGTTCAAGACCAGCCTGGGCAACTTGATGAGACCTTGTTGCTACAATCAGTTAAAAAATTAGCTGGGTGTGGTGGTGCATGCCTGTAGTCCTAGCTACTTGGGAGACTGAGGCGGAAGGATTGCATGAACCCAGGAGGTCAAGGCTGCGGTGAGCTGTGATTGTGCCACCTAGCTTCAGCCTGGGGACAGAGTGAAACTCTGAGGAAAGAAAGAAAGAAAGAAAGAAAGAAAGAAAGAAAGAAAGAAAGAAAGAAAGAAAGAAAGAGAAAGAAGGAGGAGAGGAAGAAAGAAACAAAGAAAGAAAGAAAGAGAAGAAAAGAAGGAAGGAAAGAAGGAAAGAAAAAGAGAAGGAAAAAAGGAAAGAAAGAAGAAAAGAAGGAAAGAAGGAAAGAAAGAGAAAGAAAAAAAGAGAAAGAAAGAAAGAAAGAGAAGGAAAGAAAGAAAGAAAGAAGGAAAGAGAAGGAAAGAAGGAAGGAAGAAAGAGAAATAAAGAAAGAGAAAGAAATAAAGAGAAAGAAAGAAAGAGAAAGAAAGAAAGAGAAAGAAAGAAAGACAGAAAGAAAGAGAAAGAAAGAAAGAAGGAAAGAGAAGGAAAGAAGGAAGAAAGGAAAGAAAGAAAGAAAGAGAAAGAAAGAAGGAAAGAAGGAAAGAAAGAAAGAAAGAAGAAAGAAAAAGAAAGAAGGAAAGAAAGAGAAAGAAAGAGAAAGAAAGAAAGAAAGAAGGAAAGAAAGAAAGAGAAAGAAAGAAAGAAAGAGAAAGAAAGAAAGAAGGAAAGAAAGAAAAAAAGAAAGAAAGAAGGAAAGAGAAGGAAAGAAGGAAGGAAAGAAAGAAAGAGAAAGAAAGAAAGAGAAAGAAAGAAAGAGAAAGAAAGAAAGACAGAAAGAAAGAGAAAGAAAGAAAGAAGGAAAGAGAAGGAAAGAAGGAAGAAAGGAAAGAAAGAAAGAAAGAGAAAGAAAGAAGGAAAGAAGGAAAGAAAGAAAGAAAGAAAGAAAGAAAGAGAAAGAAAGAAAGACCTCTCCTGCTGTGGTGGAGAAAGGCCTGCTTCCCCCCAGAAGGGGTCCCGTGCGGTGGGCGTGTGGGCAGCCCTGGCCCTTCCACTCTTGTGGATTCAGGTTCAGCTACTGGAGTCTCTGCCCCAGAGGCTCCCTCACAATCACCACGCCCCGTGGTTTGAACATGGGAGGGGCCGCCGCCCAGCAGCCCAGGGCAGGAGCAGCTGCCCAGAAGTCTCAGGGGAAGCTGCTGAGGCCGCGGGGAGGTTGGTGTCTCCTCTGCAGGAACCCCTCACCTGGGCTGCTTCCCATGGGGTGTGAATGAGCCCCTCACCTTCCCCCAGTCCTGGGGGCAGCCCAGAGCCTGGGTGGAGCCTGGGACACGGTGGCCTTCTGACCCAAGCTGGACCTGGGTCTTCCCGCTTCCAGGTGAACAGTATGAGGGTGTCAAGGGCCATCTGGACATGGGATGTGCGTGTGCGTCAATAGCATTTAGCGTATTCGGTGTATATTTAACGGGAATGTTTTCCAATATCTGCAAGATTATTATTATTTTAAATACAGTAAAAATGTGCTCATTTTAGCCCACAGGTTCAATGAGTTTTTAGCAAACAACAGTGCTTTGAGTAAAAAAGAAACAGTAATGTGAATGGGATAATTCAGTCTCAGTCTAGTCCCAGCCTCTCGCAACTGCTGTCCCTCTGGGAAGTGTCAATAAAAAGACTGCTGCTAACATCAGAAAGAGTGTGGACTAGACACACATCCCTCTTTAATACAGACACGAGAGACTCACAATACTCCTCTCTCTTTTTTTCACTTAATATGTTTTGGAGATTGTATTGTAGAAATGCCTCCTTGGGGGATGCTGAACTGAGTGTCTGCATCCTTTGGCAATGTTCCTATTGGATTGTGGGTCTTTTTCTTATTGATTTCTAAGAGCTCTTTATATATTAAGCAATATAGTCTTCGACTTGTCAAGAGGCAGGTTTATCATGAAGCCAATGACGTTGAAACCTTCACTTGCAAAAAACCCTCACAGAACCCTAGAGAGAACCTAGCAATGGTTCACGGAACTGACTCAAATGAGTCACTTTAGCTGCAAGCAGTTAAGGCTATTGTACCTTTCCACGGGGGCTTTCCCTGATGCTACGGGTGTGAGAGGGACTGTGGACATCTTGTGGGACTTCGCTGAGAGGAAAGTGATTGGGGTTCTGTTTCACTTGAATTTAGTGGGGGGGATTTCCTTGGTTTTCTGTCACTTCTGGATATAAATGATCACTAGCCTGCATGGTTTGGCTTCCGCCAAACTTCCCCTGCTTTGTGGACAAAATTCTTCACGACCCTGTGTGACCAAAGCTGATGGTGATATGACAGATCTATGGCATCTGGCTCGACAAGTTTGTGGGTCACGGATAAGAAAGGGGGTCTGAAATGTGCGGAGACAAAAGAGAAAACTCTTCTTGCCTTCAATGTAAGCTGTAAGCAGAGGACGTGGGATTCACCAGCAAGTGATGGAAGGGGAGTTCTTCTGTCTGAAATGGGTGCAATAATGTGGCTCACGCAAGTATAAACTGTCTTAAATGTATATTGATTTTTTTGAGGATAATCAGATCAACGAGATGTGTCAGAAGAGATGCTTGTAGGACACACCCTGTGACAGAAGCGCAGGCGGTGAGTGTGTTTTCGTTACAACTCTACCTTAAAAAAGCGTGTTAAAGGAAACGGTTAAACCTTCAATAATCACTTTTAAAAAACACATTTTGATCATCAGGTTAGGGGAAGAATTTTCTTTCTGCTTTCTCAAAAATTTTTATGAAATCATTGTCATCTGGAGAAGTAATCTGAGATGACACTGTAGCCAAATAATGTTCAAAGAGCGTCATAGGGCGATGGCTCTTCCAGTGACCCTGTCTTGAGCTTTACACGTTATGTGAATGTATCAAATGATCACAGGGCCCCCAAACACGGATCTCTACTATGCATCAATGAAGACGTGTTGCAGAGGGGTGTCAGGCCGTTAGTGACAAGTCTATGCTAGTTTTCCGGATTTTGTGGTATTTGTGGGATCTGCCAGCTTCATGAAGTCTGGAATCTGTAGTGATTTGCTCTCTCATTCTTTGTGAATGATGGCATTTGTACCGTTTGGTATTTGTGTTCTTATTTTTCTTAAGCAGGGCTCCCCAGGCTGAATAAACCCCAGGCCCCACCCACCCAGACCCGTGGCTGAGTCTGAGGTGGGCGCTGCAAGCGTGGGAGCCACCTGCGATGAGCCGTGGGTTCCACCTGCATTATCTTCCCACGTGGGTTTCCATTTCCACAAGGTCAGTGCCACCAGTCTCTCTGCTCTCTGCTCCCGGGCTCTGTCTCCCGGGGAAAGCCTGTCTGCATTCCAAAACAGACAGACACTGTGATTTCTTCTTGAACATTGCACGTTTCCTTCGCATGTTTAACTACCTGCTTCCTCTGGAACTGACTTTTGGGAAAGAATTTTCTTCATAATTATCTGTTTTCCTGAATATCACTTGCTGAACTCTCCAGCTTTTCTTACTGATTATCATATATTCATAATAGATTACATATCTCATTTACTGCACATATCATATAAACACACACATACTTATTTACTACATTTATTATATATTACATGTATCATATACGTATGCATATTTACCATATATTACATTCTTACATGTAACTGGATCTGTCTATGGACCACAACTTTGTTCTATTGATCTCTCTGCTCACGTACCACGACCAGGCAGTTTTGTGTGTGTATGGGTTCCTTTCCTTGCTCTTGTAATGTCCAGATTAGACTTTCATGCTTCTCATTCTACTCTAAGTTTAGAGTCAGAGGGTTAAACAAATCCTGTCTTTATATTATCGTCATTACACTCTATGAAAAAATTGACTTAGGGAGGATTTTATGAAGCTTAATCACCCTCTCCACGTGTGTGGTGGGCTTTTGTTTTTACTCAGTTTTCCTCTTCTGCCTCAGGCTTCCTCATGCACATCTTGACACACTTCTGCCCTAAACCCTTTTCCTGGCATACCTTTCTTTTTTGTGCTACCCATGAATGCTTCCCTTCCGTCATACTTCCTGACCGGTCGGTATTTTTATATAGGACAGTTACTGCTTTTTGCATATTTTTGTTCCCCCCAAATCATATGTACTCAATACAAATAATATACAAACGGATCTCATTGGCAGCAAATAAGATGCCATGCTCTTCTGTTCTGGAATGTACGTGGGGCTGCCCTCCCCTCCCTGGCCCTGTCCTATCTTATCCCATCCTGCCCCGTGTGTCCTGGCCTGTTCTACCGACTTCCTCCTCCGACCCGCCCTTCCTCTGCTGCGACCCTGGGCTCCAGAGTAGCCATCCCGTCACCTCCCACACGGCCGACCCTCTAGCCCTCCCTGACTGCCCCGTACTTGTAAGCAGGGCATATGCAGGTTCTCCCGGCAAGGATCCCGGGGGAGCGCTAAGCCTGGCGAACGCCCCCTCCAAGTGCTGCTCAGGACTCTGGGGGCCCCATTCAGCCCGGCCTCGGGATTGGCCTCCAAGGAGACCGCCATGCTTCACCAGGGCTGGGCCTGCCGGGGCCAGGTACTCTGTCTCAGCTCAGTCTGTCACTGCCTCATGCTGGGCCTCAGGCCCGGGGGCCGCCCTGTGACCAGCGCTTTCCCAACGGCCCAGGTGTGCGTCCTCCACCTGCAGGACTGGACACTCTGTTTGGCAGTTGTGCTACATCACAGTTGGCGTCTGCGGACTTCGGCAGACACTCGTGGCATCCAGGACCCGATGGGCCAGATACATGTTATTTGCAGTAGCCTTTACCAGCCAAGCAGAACCCAAGGGCACTGCCTCTGTGCGGCCTGCTTCTCTGGATATAGCAGGCCACCTGTCATGGCACCTAGGGTATCAGGGTGAAGCTGGTCTCGATCCTTTGCTCATTTCCGAGTCGGAGACCTTCCTTCCCACAGGGCCAAGCGTGTACTCGGTCCACGCAGACACAGAGTGGCTTCATCCACGCTATCAGTTCCCTCTGAGCACTCCTGGGAGAGTCACTGGTTTGGGACAGTCTCCAGTATTTTATGCACGAAATTCACCTAATTTTTGTGAAATTGGAACAAGACACCAAGAAATGCTCCGTTCTTTTCTGACTCAACCGCTCTTTGGGCCTCAAGGTGTCCAGCTCTGTGAGTGGGCTGTGCTGACATGAGACCCCAGCCCTAGGCACATTGCGAGGGTGGCCCTGGCCCCAGGCATGCTGTGAGGGAGGTCCTGGATTCACTACATGGAGATCCAGACAGCTGTGGCCCCACAGGGGTGCCCCGGACATCTGGGGATGCCTTTGCAGCTGGCTTGTTCTCTGTATCCATTTTATTTTAGATCCGGGGTCACATGGGCAGTTTGGGTACATGGGTCTGTCATGTGATGCTTGAGGTCTGGCTTCTATGGAGCCTGTTGCCCAGTGGTGAACACGGTCATCAGTGGGTGATTTCACAGCCTTCTCTCTCCTTCTCCTCCCCGCTCTGGGCATCCCCAGAGTCTGTCATTCCATCCTTACGTCCGCGAGTGCCAGTGTCCACTCCCACTTACAAGCACATGGTTTCCAGGCTGCTCTTCTGCGTTAATTCCCTTGGGATAGCAGTGTGCAGCTGCACCCACGTTAGGGCAGAGGACACGATTTCATTCTTCTCGTGGCCGCGTCGTATTCCACGGTGTGCACATGCCATGTACTTCCTGTCCGGTTCATGGATGATGGGCACCTGAGTTGCTCATTTGCTTTGGAACCTTGGACTTCAGGCCCATGTGATCTGTGGGGTTGCCCACAAACTTATTTCCTTCCTGCCGAGGAGTCGGGGTCAGACCATCCTCACCCTGCTGATGGCCTTTGAAAGCATGCGTTCATCCTCACAGGGTGTGGCTTTATTTTCTTCTGTCAGATATAGTATTTGCAGGAGCCCACACATGGCATCATCTGGAAGCAGGTCTGCCAATCTGGTAGCCGAGGGAGGTGGAAGTAGATTTGGGTGGGCGCGTGGACCAGTTCTAGGGTACGTCTGCAGTGTTGTCTTTTTTTTTCTTCTTTTTGTTGTCTCACTCTGTCACCCAGGCTGGAGTACAGTGGCGTGATCACGGATCACTACAGCCTTGACCTCCTGTGCTCAGGCGATCCTCCCGCCTCAGCCTCCTGAGCAGATGGGACTACAGGTGTGTGCACCTGTGGGTGCCCAGCTGGTTTTTTTCTGGGGGGGGGAGGTGAGCAGGTTGGTGGCATTTAGTACATCAGGTGTTGTGCAGCTACCACCCACCTAGTCAAAACATTTCATCACCCCAAGGAAACTCCACGCCACTAAGGGTCATCCCACCCCCTTCCTCCCAGCCCTCCACAGTCACCTATCGCCTCTCTGTCTCTGTGGATTTGCCGGTGTGGCCACTTGCTAACAGTGGACTCATATGAGACGTGGCCATTGCGTCTGGCTTCTTTCACTCAATATCATGCTTCTAAGATTCACCCACACACCAGCATCAATCAGTACTCTGTTCCTTTTGATGGCTGAATAATATTCCCTTGTATGGATAGGCCACATTTATTTATTTTTTTTATTATTATTTTTTGAGTTGGAATCTCACTCTGTTGCCCAGGCTGGAGGGCAGTGGGGGTGATCATGACTCATTGCTGGCTTTACCTCCTGGGCTCAGGTGATCCTCCTGCCTCAGCCTCCTGAGTAGCTGAGACTACAGATGCGTGCCACCATGCCTGGCTAATTTTTTTTTTTTTTTTTTTTTTGGTAGAGATGAGATCTTGCTATTTTGTCCAGACTGGTCTCAAACTCCTAGGCTCAAGGTACCCTCCTACCTGGGCCTCGCAAAGTGCTGGCATCACAGGTCTCTGAGCCTGGCCCCTGTTTGATTCATCCATTCATTGGTCGATGGACCCCTGGGCTGTTGCTGCCCTTTGGCTGCTGTGAACACGTGCAAACATATCTGCGAGTCACCAGTGCCTTCCACAGTCAGGTGTCTCCTCACCCTCTTCTGTTGTGGTTTTAGGACCTGATATCTGGGTGCCTCCTCCCAGATATCAGGACGCACCTCTCTGTGGGATGCACCGTGGCTGGGGCTTGTGCACACGGGCCTTGAGGGAGGCCTTTGCTCTTGCAGGAAAATGCAGGGGCAGTTCAAAGGCATATCTGGGAGGAAAAATGGTCCTGACTGCGAAAATTAGCTGCACCTACTTGCCATGGGGGCGGGAAGGCTGTCTTGGGAGAGGCGTCCTCTGGCTGTTTAGCTCTCAGATCACTGTGGTCCCTTTAAGATCAGTAGCAAGGTTGAGTGCGGTGGCGCATGCCTGTTACTTCAGCACTTTAGGAGGCCAAGGTGGGAGGATCTCTTGACCCTCCGAGTTTGAGATCAGCCTGGGAAACATAGTGAGACTTTTTTCTCTACAAAAAAAAAAAATTAGCTGAGTATGGTGGCGTGTGTCTGTAGTCCCAGCTATTTGGGAGGCTGAGGCAGGAGGATGTCCTGAGCCCAGGAGGTTGAGGCTGCAGTGAGCTGTGATAATGCCACTGCCCTCCAGCCTGACACTGACTCAAAAAGATAAAAAATAAATTTAAAAAAGACCAACAGAAAAATGACTCTGGTCGAAGGAGGCATCAGTTCTACCAACTAGTCCCCCACTTTTTTTTCAGTTGGAGTCTCACTTGTTGCCCATGCAGTGGCATGATCAAGGCTCACTGCAGCCTCCAACGCCTGGGTCCAAGCGATCTTCCTCCCTCAGCCTCCCTAGTAGCCGGAACCATAGTCACTCACTACCACGCCTGGCTAAGTTTTTGATTTTTTTTTTTTTAGAGACTAGGTCTTGTTATGTTGCCCAGGCTGGTCTCGAACTCTTGGGCTCAGACACTCCTCCGGTCCCAGTCTCCTAAAGTGCTAGGATGACAGGTGTGAACCACCGCACCCGGCCCCACTTTTTTAAAAATCTGCAAAGTCAGCCTATTTTTTGGAGAAGCAACAGAAGGCACTCAGGAGAAGCTCTTCCCTTTTGGACCGCAGATGACTGGCAAACTCCTCCCTGGGGTCCTCACGGCCTCATCCCTTGTCTCGGCGGGCCTGCGTGGGCAGGCTGCGGTGAGCCGGGCCCCTCACGCCTCTATCAGGCATTGGCCCCAGCCCTGCAGCTGCCCCTGATAAGGCCGCTCTCTTTCCACGTGATGAGGGTCTTATCCTTGGAAGCAAGTGTGTGCACACGGGCTCCCTGCAACTTGCTAGACTTCCCGCCCTTGTCTCCCCCACCCCGGCCAGGCGGCTGGCGCATCTGGGCAGCAGCCTGGCTGCTGTGGGGAGGGGCGTCTCCAGGGCCACCGGGAGGGGTGAGGAGGGCGGTGGGCACCACACATCAGTCCTGGATGCCGTGGCGCTTAGCTTCCCAGCTCAGCCCTCGGCGGGCATTTTTTGCCTTGACGGAGACAAACCGTGACCTGCAGGGGAGACCTCATGCTGGGATTCCAGGGACAGGGACATCACCAGCTCCAGTGAGCCCTGCCAGCCCAGGAAGCTGTTTCGCCTCCATTGCTGCCCTGGCTTCTGACCGCAGCTCAGGAGAAAGAAACTGGCAGTGAGGGGCATAGCCATCTTGGTGTGTGTGTGCGCGCGCGCGCGCGCGCGTGTGTGTGTGTGTGTGTGTGTGTGTGTGTGTTCAGACACTGATGTGTCACAGGCTCTGGTTATTTGCTATATGGCGGCCGAGTCTCTCTCTCTCTCTCTCTCCCTCCCTTTCTCCCTCTCTCTCCATCTCCCTCTCTCTCTCTCTCCCGACCTGCCTGCAGAAAAGGAATGAATCATGTCTAGCTGAATCCACGCGGCGCTGACACGCCAGTGCCCTGCGATGCTGACTGGTGCCGCTGCCTACCTCCCTCCCTGCCTGTCTCCCCCCTCCCCCTCTCTCCGCCCCCGCCCCCCTCCCTCCCGCGGCCCCCAGTTTGTAATCTGACACAGTGCACTGCAGTTGTCTCCGAGTGAGCCTGGAGCCTCCGTGGCTGGCCTCTGAGGTAGGCTGAGATTTATTTTTTCTCCTAAAAATAGCTCTCATCTCCCCACCTGAGCGGCAGCGGGTCCATCGCGGGGTCAGCCTGAAACTCTTTGCCCAAAGTTTATTTTCCGGCGCTTCGAGGATGCCCTGCAGTGGGAGTCTGGGTGGCTGCCGGGCGGGCAGGGACGTGGCGCTGGTCCGGGTGCCCGCCGCTGCTGGGATCAGGGCTACATTGGAGGGGAAGGGCCGACGCTGTGCGGGTGACAGGCGCGGTGGCTCTGCTTTTCCTTCTTGGCCTGGCAGCCGGCCCCTCCGGGCCGAGTTTGACTCCAGAGGGGCTTCTCGGACCCCCATGTCCGGCCCATGGCCTCCTGGGGCGGGGAGCGGAGCGGGGAAGGGACGAGACAGAAAATCAGCTCGGCCCAGGTGCAGACGCACCGCCATGGGCTGTGCGGAGGACGGTGTCAATCGCGGCCCACGCAGCGACTTGAATAATTTGTTTGTCAAAACAGATGTTCCCGGCGGCGGCGCGTGTGTGAGCGAGCGTGTGTGCCTGTGTGTGCTGGGTGCACACAGACTGCTGGCCAGGGCCAGATGCTCCCCTTGGAGACCGTGTGTCCACCTGGAAATGCAGTGTTTACAGGACGGCCTGCGGGGGCCGCCTGGGGACCGGGGTGCCGTCAGCAGAGGCCTCGGGAGAAGCGGGGGGGCTCCTATCTCTCAGGGCTGCAGGCTGGTTGAGGTTGGGGTGGCCAGGAGAGGAAGGAGGGAGGGCGGAGGAAGGAGGGAAGGGGAAGGAGAGAGGAGGAGGGAGGGAAGGAGTGCTTCACCCAAGCCCTGGTGGCGGGGTCAAGGCAAGAAGCTTGGGGTGGGTGAGGAGGGAAGGGAGGACCCTGAGGAAGGGAGCCAGGATCCAGCCTCAGTTTCTCTCATCGGGAAATGGAAGGAGACCCTGCTCAGAGGGATAGAGCCCACCTCATTAGGGAAGAGGCCCATAACAGAGCAGGTAGGAGGGGGCTGGGAAGGGGAGGGTGTGGGTTCGCAGGCCTGTGGGGGGCGGGGCTGGAGTGTGGCGTGGGTTCCTGGGGCGTGATCTGGGCTCCAGGTTGCTCAGGCAGGGTCTGATCAACTCCGTGGGGGCGTGGTGAGGGGTGCCCCCACCGGCCATGTGGCCTGGACCACCAGCAGTGCCCTTCCAGGTTACCGGGAAGGAGTTGGCGGCTTACTCACCCCTCCGGACAGGGCGAACTGGACCAGAGGTGGTGCCCACATGCCCGTGTGAGCTGTAGGGGTCTGCCGCCCACAGGAGGGGCTCTCGTGGCTGGGCGGTCCCTGTGGGGTCTGGGGTGGTGCGGCCAGTGTGCAATGAGCTGGCCCCGGCGCCTGGCTCTGCTCTGTGATCCCGTCTGCTTCTTTAGGCTGTATTGGGGAGTGGGGTCTAGGGGTCCACCGCCACTCGCACCATCTGAGCCCCATCTGAGTCTCTGGAGTCCAACCGGAGGCTTCCTCGAGCCGTGGGCCTCCACGCAGGTGAGCAGGCTGTGGTTGCTCCCCAGTCTCCCAAGTCCGGATTCAGCAGGTCTGGGAGAGGCTGGGAACCTGCATTTCCGATGAGCTCCCAGGGGATGCTGATGCCGTGGGTCCAGGGACCCCACTTAGGGCCACTGAGAGCGGGTCCTGCAGCATCTCTGGGACATCCCCCGTCCCCTGCCGTCTCGGGCCAAGGTTACACACAAAGCATGAGGCATGACTGTTGCCCAGGACACACCTCCGTGGTGGGTCTAGACCCCCATGCAGTGGGGCCCAGGGAGTTGTCGTGAACTTCCCACGTGCATGGGATTTCCCGGGGCGCCACAGGCTGCTGTTTCTGTGGGTGGAGGCTGTGCACCCACAGGTCCTCAGTGCTTCCTGTGTCTGCCAGCATGATCGGAGTCTATGCTGGGCTGGGCCCGGGGGATACCAGGATCCACCAGGGTCGACTGTGCTCCCGGTCCTGATGACTCAGCCATGGGTGCCAGCTTCCAGAAGGTTCTGCTCCTCCTCCTGCGGCCCTGGAGACGGTGGCCGTCCATGCTGTTTCCTCAACCCTCCTCTTGGTTCCATCTGTCTGAAGGGATATCTGAGCTTGTCAGGGTATCAGGCAGGCTCGCCCCTCCAGGCCTGGCTGGGCTCCATGGGAGGCACCTGTCGCCCTGGGGGTGACGCTGTGCTGATGCCCTTGGGTGCGGGATCGGCTCACCACATCCTCCATCCCCAGCCCGCCAGCCTTCCCGCTGGCTTCTTCCTTCTCTCCCTCCCTCCCTCCTTCCCTTCTTTCTTCCCACTTTTTCCTCTCTCGCCCACCCCTCTCTCTGTCTCCCTTGTCCCCTCTCCATCCTGGAGTCCATCTCACACAGCTAGTGTGTACCCCTGAGCTTGCCTGACCTCGTTCGAGAGATCCTGGGTGTTCTGAGACCTTGTTCTGTTTCTCTCTCGCCCACGTGACCCTGGGCTGTGCAGGTGAACATGTTGCTGTGTGTGCTCTGGGGAACTGCTTCTAACTGATGCTGGAATCCCAGAGTGTCCACCCTGCATGGGTGCTCCTGCTCTCGGGAGGCCCCGACTATCCCCAGAACTCTGTGATGTGGAAAGGAGAGTCCTCATGCACGGCCAGGCTTGGACCTGTGTGGAGCCATCCTGGACATGGCTTGAGATAGACGGTGGCTGAGGGGACATGTTCTCTTCATCCTCCTGGACATGGCTCAGGGTGGATGGCCAGTTATGGGGACATGTCCCCTTCTTCCTCCCGGACACAACTCGGGGTAGATGGTGGCCGTGAAGACGTGTCCCCTTCATCTGTGCTGGTTCTTCCTGTTGGCTCCCTGGTAATTGGGCTGATGGTGCAAAATGGTCCCCGCCTGCCTAGTTCTTGCCAACACTTGGTGCTGTCCGCCTTTCCAGTATTTGCAGCAATTCTGTGCAGACCGGCCAGCCCAGACTCTTCCAGCTCTGCATAGAGACAGCTGGGGTTGGGGCAGGGAGGAAGCAGTCATGGTTCCAGGGCAGGTGGAGGGTGGGGAGCGAGCTGGGCACCTCCTCAGCAGAGGTGGGGATCGAGTTTGCAGTCATCTTCCCATCCTGGATGCTGAGACCATGGCTGGGTCTTGCCCTTAAGATGCTGACCATACACAGCCCAGATGCAATTCTGGTGTGAGAGGTGTGGCCCAGAGTCCCCTGCGATGCTTGGCTTTGAAGGTTCTTGCTCTGGCACTGAGAGCACCGAGGAGACTTGGCAAAGGAAGCCACTCTCAGCCCGCGCCGTGACACGGTCCCCTCCCGGGCGGGCCCTTCCCTTAGTCATGTGTTGCATAACAAGGTTTTGGTCAATGGCAGACTTCGTGTAAGATGGTGATCTCATAGTTTATGACAACTCTGAAGAACTCCCCTCACCTAGTGACGTGGCCACTGTAGGGTCACTGTGGCTGCCGTAGGGTCCCAGTGGCCACCATAGAGTCACCATGTCTGCCGTAGAGTCACAGCACAAAGCATCACTCAAGTGTCTATGGTGATGCTGGTAGGAACGAACCTCTGTGCTTTCAGCTGTATGAAAGTCTAGCACATTCTCAGATGCTCAGGATGCCAAGACGGGAAGATTGCTTGAGTCAGGAGTTTGAGACCTGCCTGGGCAACATAGTGAGACATGCTGTACGACAGTTAACTTTTTCCTTAATAAGTAGAAGGAAGGAGCGCTCTCTCAAATAACTCTAAGAAGCCTGCGTGTGGTGGCTTACATCTGTAATCCCAGCACTTTGGTGGGCCAAGGCAAAATTTCTAAAAAAAGTATAGCACAATTATGTATAGTACTTACTACATGATGGTAATAAACAATTATGTTACTGGCTGATTTATTTACTATACTATATTTCTTTTTTTAAAAAATTTTTTATTTTTATTTATTTATTTATTTACTTATTTTTGAGTTGGAGTCTCGCTCTGTCACCCAGACTGGAGTGCAGTGGCCGCTCCCGGCCACTGCAGCCTTGACCTGCTTGGGCTCCGCGATCCTTCCGCCTCAGCCTTCCAAGTAGCTGGAACTACAGGCGTGCACTACCATGCCCGGCTAATTTTTGATTTATTGTAGAGATGAGGTCTCACCAAGTTGCCCAGGCAGGTCTCGAACCCGCGGGCTCAGGTAATCCACTCACCTCAGGTTCCCAAAGCGCGGGATTACAGGTTGAGCCACCGAGCCCGGCTTCTTTTTTTTTAAGTTTTTTTTAAAAATTGAAGTCTCACTTTGTCACCCAGGCTGGAGTGCAGCGGTACACTCACGGCCACCCCAGTATCGACCTGCTGGGCTCCGGAGATCCTTCCACTTCAGCCTTCCAAGTAGCTGAAACTATAGGCATGCACTACGATGTTCAGATAATTTTTTATTTATTGTAAAGACGAGGTCTTGCCAAGTTGCCCAGGCTGGTCTCAAACCCGTGGGCTCAGGTAATCCACTCGCCTCGGCCTCCCAAAGTGCTGGGATTACAGGCTGAGCCACCGAGTCCGACGTTGTACTTCTTATTGTTATTTATTTTATTTCTTTTTGTAGAGATGGGGTCTCACTATGTTGCCCAGACTGATCTCGAATTCCTTGTTTCCAGCAACCCTTTTGTCTTGGCCTACCAGAGTGCTGGGATTATAGATATAAGCCACAGATATAAGCCACCGCACCCAGGCTTCTTAGAGTTATTTGAGAGAGCGCTCCTTCCTTCTACTTATTAAGAAAAAAGTTAACTGTAGTGCAGCCCGGGCAGGTCCTTGGCAGGAATTCCAGGAGACGGTGTCATTGTCCTAAGAGATGAGGGCTCCCTGCATGTCATCACCCCGGAGACCTTTCAGACAGCCTCCGGTGTGTTTGGCACGATCATGGCCTGCAGGTGCATAGCCCAGGGGCCATAGGCTGCACCATGTGGCCCAGGTGTGCGGAGGCTGCACCGTCGAGGCTTGTGACAGTTGCCTGGCGGCGAAATCACCTTGACACGATTCTCCGGACGTGGCCATTGCTGAGCACTGCGTGATGTGTCCATCTTCCAATAGTCTGACCTGACGGGACTAAGGCTTGCTGAGGTCACAGCATTCGTGGATTCGAGTGACCTGAGGAGGGACCCTTAGCTTAGACCCATCTTGACATTTCTTGAATTTTCACCCATCTGGGCACCTTGTAAGATGGGGGTGCTGAGGCCTCTGGACTCCTGAGAGGCTTGGGGACCCACTTCTGATGACCCCTTAAATGAGACGGGAGGCGTCGGGACTTCAGGGTGGGGAAGCCATGGTGGAGCGTGGAGAGGGTGACTGGGAGTGATGGGGCTTGTGGAAAAACGGGGAGGCCTGGGGATGCCTGGGGATGGCCCTGTGTGTTGAGGTCTCGTTGACTGTCTTTCTAGCAGCAGCCGCTGGTGTGGAGTAGGTGCTCAAGAAATACTTGTTGGAAAGAATCCATAAAGGACATGCCCCGTGCCCCCCCCGCCTGTCCCAGCTGCTGGCCCACCCTGTTCTGCTCACACATTCACCAGACACGCACCGTTTCCTGTGGCTGTGATGGGCCTCCATGTGGAGACTGAGCCCGGGAGGCTGAGCCTGTGACCTTATCTCTGTAGGCCCTGTGAGGGCAGTGCTTTCATTTAGTCATTTAGCAAACATCTAAGCACCTGCTGAATATCGAATTACATCTCAGAGCAGTGAACGAGATGGCGAAGTCTCTGCTCCCATGGGGTGGTGTGTGTGTGTGTGTGTGTGTGTGTGTGTGTGTGTGTGTGTGTGTGTGTGAGAGTGTGTGGGTGGGTGGGTGGGGAGGGGCACAGGCTAGAGAATGAACAACTAAACCGCCCCAGAGACAGATCCCTGAAGGCCTACCCCACAGAGACTCAATTGCTGGCGTGAGAGGCCGAGACTGGGTGACCTGGGAGGCCTCGGGGAGGAGGTGACTTTTAGGTAGAGAAACGAACCCTGAGTTGTGCGGACCTGGGAACAGGGTACGGGCCCGAGGGTGGAGGGAAGGTGCGTTGCCCTGGAGCATTGATGCAGGAGGAGCCGTGGGGTATCCTGGAGCGGCGGGAGACCCCATGGCTTGCCAACCCTCTCCTGAGGCCCTCAGTGTCTGTGGGAGCTCCCCGGGGCCTCTGGAAGCCAGGAGAGTTTTTGTGGTCAGTCCCACCCACAGTGAGTGGGCGTGAGTGTCCTGCCCCTAAACTCTTCCCCAGAGAACCCCCATCCCACCTGTGGAGCAGAGGCCTTGGAGGGTCTGGCAGGGCTGTGGTTAGGTTTACTCTGGTGGAACGCGCATGCCCCACCTAGCATGTGTGGGAGACGGTCTAGACTCTTGCTGCCACACAGGACAGAGCAGGCCACGTCCGGTGTGATGATGGCTCCATCCAGGGTGGCTTCCAAGACAGATCACTCCCCGTCGCATGCTCGCTGACCCCAGCGGAGATGGCAGAGACGTGGCGACAGGTGTTTAATTTGGTTTCTGATGGCCCCACCCCCAGAGGGAGCCTGCCCGGAGTCTTGGGGAATTACGAGACTGTGAGACAGTGCCAGGCCTGTGAAGAACCAGTGTCCTGAGGCCGGGCCAAGTCTATACAGCTGGGACCTGCCCACAACCAGTGAGCTCCGGCTGGGCACAGGTTCAGCTGCCCAGGACTGCACAAGACCCCCTGAGGCCTGTCCAGCCAGTGGTCTCTTGTCCCAGACCTGCTAGGATTTGCTGGTGACTGTGAGTGGCTGACACGCAGCTGGTGCTCATAAGTGTTGCTTCCTTATTTTATTTTAGGCATAGGGTCTTTCTGTTGCCCGGGCTGGAGTGCACTGGCACAACCATAGCTCACCGCAGCCTCGACCTCCTGAGCTGAAGCGACCCTCCCGACTCAGCCTCTGGAGTAGCTGGGACTAGGGGTGCATGCCACCACGTCTGGCTCAGGTTTTAGTTTTTTTGTAGAGAGGGGTCTCACTATGTTGTCCCAGCTGGTCTTGGACTCCCGGCGTCAAGTGATCATCCTTCCTTGACAGGCATGAGCCACTGTGCCTGGCCCTAGAAACGTCTGTTGTGAAGAAGGCTGAATGGAGCGAACGGGCTGGGTGCCTTGGCCAGCCTCAAACTGGACAGTCCCTCTGTGTGTCTCTCCTCTTTTCCACCTCCCCACCCCGGCCCCCAACCCTGGACACGGCCTCCTCTCTCCAGTTCCGGGCCTTTTTTTTAATCTCGAGAATTAAATCTGGGGCTTGTGGGAGCAGCTGCCTCAGCTCAAATTTGGCTCCACAGCCCGACCCGTGGCTGCCGGCACAGGGCCAGCGCCTTCGCTTTCACGCGACCGCGGAGGCTTTCTGTGTGGGAGGGACCCATTTCACAGATGAGAGATGAGACCACACCCTGGGAGAGGCAGGCCCAGTGTCCAGGGCGGCCTGACTGTGGAGCCGGGTGGCAGCCACCGCACGGCACGGCCTCTGGACCCCAGCGGGTGCCCTGGGGAGCCATCCCAGCCTGGGAGCATGCTGCCATCCCTAGGAGGCCTGAAAACTCCCGTGTCCAAGGCAGGCGCTGCAGGAGGGTGAGTTGCCGTTTTAAACAACTTTATTGAGACATGATGTACACACCCTCCAGCTCACCCATCGGTCCAGGAGCTGCTGGTGTGTTCAGAGTCAGCAACGGCACTGCAGTACACCGCGGTGCATTCTAGAAACTTCCATCACCTCGAGAGCAGCCGCACTCATGAAGGCCTCGCTCTCCACGGTTCCCCCAAGCCCTGGGACCCCCTGTCTGCTCTCGGTGGCTGCGAATTCCCCCTTTCTGCGTGTTTTGTGCAATGGCATCATACCACGGGAGTCCTCTGGGACCGGCGTCTTCCACCCGCATCCCCTCTCCAGGGTTCCTGCATGTGGCCCACGCCTGCTTCCTTCCTGTTCACGGCGAGTCTGGTCCACGTTGGCTGGACCACAGGTGTCCGTCACAGGCGGCCTTCCTCCTCAAAGGTCCAGGGCCACGGCTGAGGGCGAGGCCTGTGTGACGGACATCCCCCCCCAGCTCGGCATCTCCCCCATCTAGACCCCCCTTCTTCCCAGCCGCCTTCCAGCTGCCCCCACATCTGCTCCACCAATACGCCCTTTCTCTTCACATCCCAAATCTGACCTTTTCTCTCTGTGGCCACGTCGACCCCTTGTCCTGAGATCCCCATCCTGTCCCCGGGCTGCTGCTCTGACCCTTGGGCCTCCCGTGTCTGCCTCTGGCCTGCAGTCCACTCTCGGCAGCCAGAGGGATCCCGCTGTCCCACCCGTCCTGCTCTGCCTATGCCTGAAAGACTCTTCCCTCAGCTACTCCCCTGTCAAGTCTTTCAGGGTTCTACTCCAAAGCCACCACCTCTGAGAAGCCTTCCCTGACCGCCCTGCTTGGCAGCAGTCGTCCTGCCTGTCCCCTGTCTTGCTTCTTGGTGCGTCTCCCTGTCTCCTCAAGGCGGGGCCGAGCCTTTGCTCTCTGGGGCTCCCCGGCTGCACCCTCCAGGTGGGCATTGTGGGTGAGCGCCTGAGTCCTCGGGGCAGAGGCTGGCGTCCATGGCCAGGTGAGGCCTAAGGCATGTCCGTCTGTCTTAGTGCAGTGGCTCTGGGATTCCTGGTGGTTGGTCTGCCCTTAGGCCTGTGGCGTCCCCAGCTGCCTCCTGTCCCCACCTGTCCACGTCTGCACTCAGCCCAGGCCTGCTCAGGACAGGAGAGTTCATCTCATCACTCGAGGACAAACACTGTTCCTCCATGTTTTCTCGGCCATTTCGGGATTTTACCGTCAATTTGGAATTTTTCTCTCCTCCAGCAGGGAAGAGGCATGTGAGCAGCAAGCAGGCTAGGCAGGCAGGTCTCCAGCAAGGCAGGGGCACGGTGGAGCTTACGGAAAACACACCACCTCTCCCGGGGCAGGAGGCCCAGGAGGGTGGCTCCAACATGCCAGAGAGGATCCTGCTGCAGTCAGGACCACTGGTATTTTCTGGATTCCCACCATCGTTTCCGTGATCAGTCTGGTTGGAGTCCACAGTACTAGCAAGGTAGCCGTGACTGATCCGTGTGGAGCCTCCCCAGAGGCCAGGCCCAGTCCACGCCTCGCGCTGGTCCACGCATTTGTCAGAAGGGACTGATGAGGGAAGCGCTGTGGCTCTGCACGTTTTGCAGATGGGGAAACGCCCCGGAAGGTTAGTCACCTTCTAGACCACACGGCTCGCAGGCAGCAGCGGGCACCAACATGTCCCTGACCACACACCACACCGCCACTGCCCTGCCAACCTGTCTGTGCTCCAGCACGTCCGAAAGAGAAGTCACTCCGTGAATGGGTTCATCCGGGACAACCTCCGCGGGTGGGTGAGCTGTGATCAGAGGACAGAGCCTCAACGAGACGGCAGGTTCTGATCTCAGCTCTGCCGCTTCCCTGCTGTGTGACCACGAGCGGGTTCTTGACTGTGCTGGACTTCTGCTTTCTCATCTCTACAACGAGGAGAACATTCATAGCTCTCTGCAGCCTCCTGCCTCAGCCTCCCAGCTCCAGGTCAGCGGTCCGAGGACCGTATCGAATGCTTAGTGCATAGCCGGCCCTCGATAAACACTGCCACTTCTTTTAGTCTCATTTGGGCAGGGACTCTGGCAGGGGCGTTCCGATGACTAAACACCCTACCTGGTGTGAAGCGCTTAGAACAGGACCACACAGGAGTGTTCGGTGGATGTCAACTGTTGTCCTCACCGCTATTATAACCCAGCTCCAGACAGTCAGATCCTGCAAATTCTCATGGAGTCACGAGATTGGAACCGAGGGCCAGGCCTGGTCCGGCGGTCAACTTTGCCTTTCCTCCCAGGGGTGGTGCTGTCTAGATGTTTTGTGGGTGCTTCTGCCCTATATTTGCTTTTACTCCTTGCGAGCAGTCTGGAGCGTGTGTAGAGGGAGCCGGCAGGGGGGAGGGACTTTATCTTGGACTCGGGGTGCACATGTCGGGGTTTTCTGTGGGCCTGTCACGTGATGCCACCACCCCAAGAGTGAGTGTGGTGCCCAGCGGGGGGGATCTTCAGCCCTACCCCTGCCACCCTCCCCAGGAGTCCCCCGTGTCTGGTGTTCCCTATGAAGACATTCACATGAGGGACCCCCGGCGTTCCTGGGACCCCCGGGTGGGGGAGCCTGGATGGGATCGCCCTCTGTCGCCCCCAGTGTGTTCACCTGGGGAGGCCGCCTGCCCTGCTATGTCCCAGGGCATTTTGCAGGCTGAGTTCCCATGGCTCCTTCCTTTGGTCAGGCGAGAGGCGGTGCACAGCTTCGACGACATGAGCACAGCAGAGTGTCGCTGCACACTCCTGGCATGGGGCTGTCATCATGGGAAGCTGTCAGGAAGAGTGTTTCGTGGGGAGAACCGAAGGCTGCTGTGTGAGCCTGGGAGAGCTGTGTCCTCTCCCTGCCGCCCCCACCCAGGATGGTTCCCAGGCCCACAGTCACAAAAACAACAATCGAGGAAGCCTCACTTCCTTCCCCAGAGGGAGACGATGCATTAGAAAGTACAGGTTGGCTGGGCACGTGGCTCACACCTGTGCTCCCAGCCCTTTGGGAAGCCGAGGCGGGAGGATCGCTTGAGACCAGGAGTTTGAGACCAGCCTGGGCTACATAGTGATACCTCATCTCTCAAAAAAAACTAGAAATTCGCTGGGTGTGGTGGTGCACACTTGAAGTTCTAGCTACTTAGGAGGCTGAGGCAGAAGGATCGCCTGAGCCAACCAGGAGTTGGAGGCTGCAGTGAGCTGTGATGGCACCACTGCTCTCCAGCCCAACTGTCTCAGCACTACCCCCAAACAACAAAAGCAGTCAGGCAGCCACCACCACCACGGTCCTGCCATCTGGGGGCATTTACTTCTGCTTATTTTTAAGAGGCCAGCCTGGGTGGACACCCTCTGGGAAGGAGGCTGACAGTTGCCGGGTCTCGAGAGCATCACCCCTTCTCCCCCCACCCAGCACCTCTCCATCCTCCCTGCCTCTGTCCTAGCCACGAGGTGCACCCCCACCCGCTCTCCAGGGGTAACTGAGGTTACTGCTTCCTCTGGAAGGAGTGCCTCCACGTGTGGCGTTTGGCACAGAAAGGGGGAATTCGCAGGGGCAGCACAGAGGTGGCGTGGCTTACCTTAAAGGCACTCAAGGGATGCCACTCGTGACTGGGGTGGGCATCCCCGTGCCTCTGCACTATGCCAAGGGTGGGCTGTGACCTCCCTCCCTGTTTCTAGATCAATCTCTCTCTCTCTCTCTCTCTCTCCCCCCTTCAGTCTCTCTCTTCCCTCCTCTCTTTCTCATTCTCTCTCTTTTTTATTTGCTCTCTTTTTTCTCATTCTCTCTCTCATTCTCTCTTTTTATTTATTTATTTATTTTTTTGAGTTGGAGTCTCACTCTGTCGCTCAGACTGGAGTGCAGTGGCCGCTCCCGGCCACTGTAACCTCGACCTGCTGGGCTCCGGCGATCCTTCCGCCTCAGCCTTCCAAGTAGCTGGAGCTACAGGCGCGTGCTACCACGCCCGGCTGATTTTTTGATTTACTGTAGAGATGAGGTCTCGCTGCCCAGGCGGGTCTCGAACCCGTGGGCTGGGGCAATCCACTCACCTCAGCCTCCCAAAGGCGCGGGATGACAGGCTGAGCCACCGAGCCCGGCTGCATTCTCTCTTTTTAATTCTCTCTCTCTCTCTTCTCTTTCTTTCTCGTTCTCTGTCTCTCTTCTCATTCCCTCCCTCTTTCTCTCTCGCTTTCCCCCGCCTTCTGCATTTCCTAAGCTGTTCATTTATGGGTGCTCTTTTTCTTTTTTCTTCCCAGGAAACCCCATCCCCACGCAGTCCCCCAATATGATGCTTCACACTGTGAAGCCGCTGGCTGTTCTCCAGAACGTGGAGACGCCTCCTGACCCCGAACTGCCTGTTTCTAGGATGCTAATCAGGGCGAGGCTGCAGCTGGTCACGTGAGGGCTAAAGCAGATCCGATTAGCAGGGCCTGATGGAGCCCGCGGTGGGGCCCAGACCCTGAGACCCCAGCCCTGAGCCTGAGGCGAGGGCATCTGGGGGGGGGGGGCTTGGGGAAGGGAGGTTGGGTAGCCACGCTTTTAAACCACGAGGGCTGTTTAAAGACACAGTATGCCTCCCGTCCAACGTCTAAAACCAGGTGAATTTCGTACGCAGTGTTGGAGTGATTTTCTCATTTGTGTGAATTAAGGAGCAGCCTGGATAATAAGTGCAGGGCCCTGAAATGTGCCGGGCAGAGGGGGCGGTCTGCCAGAAGGTGAGCTGGGGTAGAGGGTGAGGAGACTGGGCATTGGCCATGGGTGATCCCCTCCCCATTAATTTTCAGTGGCAGGGGCTGGGCCACCCTGGCCACGGCAATTATTTTGGGCTTCCAGGCAAGCGATCGGTCCTGGCCCTGGTGACCCAGTGACCGGCGGGCATTACTGGGAAAATCCTATTCTAATGAACGTCGCAGCCAGGGAGAAAAGCAGACGTGATGCTGTCCACAGTGAGCGGCCCGCCTGGACCCTCCCAGTGCTTACTCCCTGCAATTCCCGCATGACCCTGTCATTCATGTCTTCACAACCCGTCATTAATTTCTGGAGCCAGTTTCCCAGACAGACAGGAAGTGCACACAGATTACTGGGACGCCTGAGACATCGGGAAAAATGAACACATGAAGATGACGCTCTTGGGGTGGGTCTCAGAGGAACAGAAGGGAGAGGCCTCAGAAATTAAGTAACTTGTCCAAAGTTGCCTGACTGGGAGCTGGCGACCCAAAGGGGACCCAGTTCTAATCTGGATCATCTGATTCCAGAGCCTTCTGTCCCAAGCCCTCATATGGGGTTGGTTCTCATTGGAAGAAGTTTTTTATTTTTTTAGTTTTATTTTTTTGAGTTGGAGTCTCACTCTGTCACCCAGACTGGAGTGCAGTGGCCGCTCCCGGCCACCGCAGCCTCGACCTGCTGGGCTCCGGCGATCCT